>NC_089908.1:2627500-2782941 GCF_040182565.1 Anser cygnoides
CATGCATATGCCACTGGCATTTTTAACACTGCTCTACATTTTAGACTCAAGAGCTGCGTGTACCGTGACTACCAGAGCACTGTTTAGATCTGCAGCAGTTAAACTTTTCAAATTTCATCCAGAAACAAACAGCAAACAAGAGAAAAGAATACTCTACCTAAATACCAAACAAAGGCAATGAATCACATTTATTTTCCATTCAGTTCCAATTCAACTGTTCTAGAACGATTTTTTATTAAAAAAAAAATTCTTAAAAATAATTCAAATGTAGTTTAGGAAAAAAAAAGTTCAAACTGGTTTACAATGTGTTTGATCAGCTACCTAGTCACAAACTGAGGTCAAGCAACCACAGTCTTTTCAAACAGGCTAAGAATAGGGTCCAGGGGTAAGATGCTCAAGTTTTTCCTGTCTCCTTTAGAAACTAGCTATCGCTTTACAAAAGAGGTGCCTGCCTCCAGTGTAAAGCCCAGAGACAGTAAATAGTGCAACCACAAGTGAAAAGTCATAAGGCAGGAGAAGCCAAAGCCAGACTGAAATGTCAAACCACCCTGAGATACAAAAAGCTTTCAAGAAATTTGCAGAGCAACACAAGACTCGATCCCAAAAGCAGGTTTCTTCAACCAACTCCCAAACTGTCCCATTTTGACTCATAGTGCCTTACGCTAAAGCACAGCAACAGCTGACTGTTTCACTAGGGAAATTCTCTCTAGACACCATCTGCATATTGGTTTTGCTACTACTGCTCCAAAGAAGTGACTTTCAGAGTGGCTGTTCCAGTCTGCACATAGACATGCGAAGTGCAGCCTTGAATGTTCTACTTCTGTCTACTTTCTCAAGAAGGGGAAGAATTCTAGCACTAGAAGCAACCAGGGAAGATGCAAAAAGCCCTAACATAATAAAAACTCATTTGGAAGTGGTTATAATAAGTTGCTATTAGTTATAGTAACTGCTCGTCTCCAGAAGCAGAATAATATATATATTAACTATGACTCCTGGCTAAACTGGGCTACAGAAGTTGGAAAACTTCATTCAACTTGTGTTCATACTGTATTAGGAGCTATTTGTTCCAGCAGAAGTGCTACTAGCTCAGCTCCAAAAGTGCATTTTGTTTTCTAAGCACTCTCCCAGTTATTAATTGAATTACTCTGAAGAAGTGAATTTAGTCAGGGTGCCAGCTGCTCTATCCAACCAATTGATGAACACACAGGCAAACACCCAATCCTGTCAAGTGGTAGCAAGTTAGGAGAAAATCTTGTTAAACTAAGTTCTACCTGAGACTTTTCTAACACACTCCCATCCAAGGTAGCAGGAAAAAAAAATAAAGCAGAATGTTCATGCTGCTGTGCAAGCCAGTAGCAGATATTACCCTTTCTTCTGAAGATTAGGGAAAATTGAATCAGCACCAGCAAGATCTCACTCTGCAGATGCCAGTCTGATGCTTTGTAGCAATCTGTGCAAGTCCCCAGAAATTCTCTTTACTCAGTCTTAGGACTAGACCACAATCAGCAGCATCAGGACTTCAATAACATGCGCTATTACCTTTTCTGATGGGTCTGTATGCTTCCAGGAAGTATGGCTTGAGATAGACCTCAAACAGATTCCCCGTGATCCCTTCTACTGTGTCATCAATTGGCAGCACATGGATACGTTTGCCATATTTCACATCTGGGCAGGGCTGGATGCTGCAACAGAAGAAAACTCCAGTTAGCCACATCATCCTCGACTTATACCTGAGTCTGGAAACAGCAGTGATGTCTCCTCCCAGGCCAGTACAACCACCAGAAAGGACTCTCCAAATCCGTGCTCAGACTTCCCACCTGCCTAAGAACATTTCGATGCTGACAAGGTAAATACCATGCCCAGGGGAGAGCTAGTCTTCACAACACATGCCTTCCTTCACTCCTCTCAGCCCTATCCAGGCTGCTGGGGAGTTTCAGACTTTCCTCTTACCTCTGCTCTTCTTCCAGGATGCCCCTCACCATCCCCAGCAAATTCAGAAATTACTAGTGCAGCCAGAAAACCTAGTGAGTCAGAAGCTAATTTTTGTTTCAACAAGGAGTTACTGCTGAACTAACTGTAAGGGAAAGTGAGCTTGGGGTAACTTTTTTCCTTTATCTCTGTCTTCTAACTTACTACAAGGAATAGAGCCCCCTGCTGCCGATAACCCTGATTCAGAGCAAGGTTCTCAAAGTACCAATCAGTGGTAATTGGCTTGCAGCAAGGCATCCATCAATCCCACTTTGTGGAGGCTGACATTTAGGTTAAAGTCCTAAGGCCCTTTCCCGCTTTTTAAATAAACACCACAGCTGTGATTTTACAGGGTAGGCAAACAGCCTACCATAGAAATAGCTGAGTATCGAGCTGTGGCTGAGAGGCAAAAAGCTCAACTGTGCTTTGCCTGCTAAGAAAAGCCTACACTGAACTGCAACTGAGCATACTACTTTTCATACACTGCTTTGTGAGAGACTCTTAACAGATTCATTTACCACATGCTTTACAGAGAGGATACAGCAAAAGGGTAAAGGAAAAGACCGACTGTCCCAGAAGGAAAACAGTTTACAGACCACAAGCAGGAAGTGATTAATGCATGAATCTGTATTTTGGCAGAGACCAGGCCACAGAAGGTAAGACAATAAGTAATTAAAGATCAGCAAGAAAAACTTATGAGGGCAAGAGGTGTCAAAGTTCTCTGACCCTTGCAACAAAGCTAAGAATCTGTAATGCATCTGGAGGGCTGAGAACCGCTATAGACACAGTCCCAGCAGAAGAGGCGAGGGCAGAGGCTCAATTGTCACACTAGAAAAGACTCCAACAGCAGCCCCCTATCAGTTTAAGTTAAGAATTCACCTTTACTTCACAGGGACTGGGTCAAAGCACTGTTCTGTTCCAACTCTGTTTAAAACTTGCATTTTCTAGTGATAGAGAGATGGGCGGTACAGCCTCACCCCTCTCCTCTACAAAGTTTGTATGAAACATATTTTACATTTACAGATTATTCCAGGTATCATTCCAGGAAGAAAAATGCCAGAAACTAGGTTCCAATTTTCCCAGAACATGTAGGAGATTCCAGATTAGGAAGATGCTCAGGAGGAGGAGCTGTCAGCCTTCCCATACCTAAGCCTGCAAATTAGCATTTTTGTATTTCAGAAGTGCTAAGGCAGTTTCCCTCTACTCCTATCATAGAATGGAAACTGTTTTCTGTAACCCATGATGTATTCTACATGATGTGTACTTCAAGTGTTGCACAACAAAATTCCTGCAACACTTTTAAAGCATTCCTAATTCTAAAATTACTTTTATAACAAGAACTGAAATATACATAACCTGACTATAAACTTCCTTTGGGGATTTTTAATCTTGGTATTTGACTGCTTCATGTTTTTGTCATTCATTCCTAGCAAGTTTCAACTTCTGTATGCCACAGGACAGCTTGGTGCTTGAGCTAGATACTGTGAGATCAATTATAATATTGCTTAATGCTTTCCCCTGTTAATGGCATAGAAATTAGAAATTTAGACAAGAAAAAATTGTGAATTCATCTGACAATGTAAAGTTGGGAAGAAAACTGACAGCAGTGGAATATTTAAACTATTCAATTTAATGACAGGACCTGGGCCCATAAAAGTGCTGAAGAGACTTCAAGAATCTTTAGCATCATTCTTTAGTATTAACCCCAATATGTACACAGCCAGAAACACACCCAAAAGTTAACTGAGATCCCTGATGTAAGCTGTGCACTTGAAAATGTTTCTGAGGTCACCTCTGGAAGATGTAAGAATACTTCCTGCAGATCCTGTCTCTGCTACTGACTGAATGAATTCAGGGCCAGCGCACAAGTTATTTGGACAACTCAGGGACATGCAACAGTCAGCAAAGCAGTCCCCACCTGATCACATCACCCAGGCGCACTCTCAGGTTGTTGCGAACAACCCTGTTCATGCGAATCTTCTCATCTGAGCAGGTATCATCTGACAGAACAATGCAGACTGCTTCTCTCCTCTTCTTTCCTTTTAGCAGAACAGTATCTCCTCTGAACAGTTGCAATTCATCCATTTTTGCCTGCAAACAGGAACAACATTAGAGCAAGCTTTTGAAAAAACAAGAATTTGAGCTTGTGAAGGAGAGTTACTTGACTTTGGAGAATTACGTGTTGGAAGACATGAACTAAATCCACAAAGACACAGGATCCCACTACCCTGGTCATGAGCTAATCCTGAAGCCAGACTAAGGGCTTAAGCTTGACAGAATCTTAAAAGTTCAGCATCAAAATATGTTTTAGCATAGAAGAGTGCTCAAAAACAAGACAACCCACCTCCCTCACCCATAACAGCTGCAGCTTCTTATACAAATAGATTCACATCGCAAAGTTAAATTTCGAGTTAATATACAGCAACAGCTTGCATATTACCCAGATGAAATGCTTTGATTTTCACCGATGACACACCTGGGACAGTGACACAACACTGTTGTCTTCATTGATGGCTTCATCAACAATTAACCGATTGGGCCTGTTCTTCTGCTTCAGAATAGCAGTCGATAAGTCATCCGCTTTAGAACTGGAGAAGAAAACAGAAGTTATGAGTCTAAGCAATACCACTCCTCCCTCTCCAGCTACCCCCCTGCTTTGGTCTCCATTAACTATAGGTTTTTATCGTCACATCTTTTAAAAACCATACTGGTTTGTAAGACAAAAGAGAATATTCTTCCTAGGCACCCACTCCAGGTGTTCAAACCAGAATGCTTTCTGTGAGTAAATATTAACTACCTTACCAGCCTCAAATAGAAATAGCTGTGAAGCTATCTGTGAAAAGAAGTGGTCAGTGAGATGTTGCTGACTGTAAGATGTTTTGCCTAAAAGAATTAGTCAGACTCATCTGCAATCACATGTAACCACTGCAACCGAAACAAAAGTTTAAGTCTATTTGGTGACAAATCCCAGATAAATAGGGGAATTAAAGCGCAATGTTGCAGCTCCCCTGACAGGAAGAGCTGTAAGAGTTTAGCCTGTCAAGGGCTATTAGTTAAACCCAGCAAGCCAGTAGAAATATCCAAGTGCTCATTAAAAAATGTGATATATATATATTTTTAAGGATATAAGCACCTTTCTGCAACATCTTCATAGGAGTCACTGCAGCTCTAGCCCACTACACCACAAGAATTATGACAGATAATTCGTTTGTCTTGACAAAAATCAAGCAAAACAAACAGCAAGGAAAGGGAAGAAAGGCAGATTAAATCACTTCCTTCAAAATCTAATACAGCAAATTATTCATTTCATTAAAAAAAAAAAACACATAAATTTGAACCAAGAAGATCTTGGAAGTTGTACATTAGCCAATCAAAACAGCAAGAGACCATTGGAACTTCCCTTGATAGGCATCTGACTACTTTTTCAAAGTAGTCCAGAAGTGCCATAGGTCATAACAGAAAGTGATGTAGACTTGTGCTTGACCTAACAAGACAAAACAAACAAACAAAAAAAAATAATACCTGTCTTTGTCCTAAGCGAGCAGCAAGCACCAGCAGAGAGCAGGAAGCTCTGAGGACAGCTGTGCTGGCTGCACCCTCCGGCTCTGTTTAGCTCTTTGAGAGACAAAATAACCAGAAGAAATCAAACCCTGAGTGGAAGTGGCAGAGCAAGCAGCTGCACAGCATGAACACAGCACGTTGCAGCAGAGCTTTGCTTAGCGTGTTCACTGCATCTTTAGAGGTATATCATAGGTGTGACATACCTCCAGCATGACGTTACCTGAGGTACCCCTCACACCCTCAAGACAGAAGTGTTTCCAAGACTGACTGTGCAGTATTGGCTCTTCTCTCTGAGGCTTCAAAAGAACAGGGGAACAATACAAGCCTATGAGAGCAGCCAGCTTGTTTCCAAACGGTTTTCAAGCTTTGCATAAGCTCTAGTAGCGTAGGAAACATATTGTAAATGAGGCCAAAATTATTTTAAGCAAACAGAACAAGGAGTTGTAAAACATGTCTTTCCAGGACTGCCAACACTGGCCAAGTTGCCTTTTTCACTTTCTTCATTAAGAGTGCAATAGGTAAGAAATTAACATCTTCAATGAGCATGAAGTGTTACAGACCCACTCGCAAAATCTGAAGAGAGAGAAGGAAGTCTGCTGGACACATCCAGGAAGAAGCTCACAAATTCCATCTTCAAGCTAAAACATGGTCCTAGGAGAGTCCTAAAAGGGCTTGGATTTCCAGGAAAAACTAACAGAGCACTAAGAAAACTAAAACAAATAAATGGTCAGGTCAGATAGCATCTTGTAGTTAAAACAGCGGGCAGAAATAACAAACTACTTGTAAGGACCTTGCATCAGCTCCTGGACACTGGAAATTAATTTAGCAGGTGCATTTAAAAACTTGTACAAGGGGACACTAGCAAGCAACAATACTTCTATTTAGTTCAAAGGCTGAATGAAATTCATACCCCTCCACACGAGATGTGGATCCAAAGAGCTTCTGATAAGAAACCATTGCCAGAGTTTGGCTGCATAAACTGACACTGAAAGTGAGTAGCTCTCCCTCAGGACACAGAGATTGCAATGCAGCCTAAAAAATTGACTGGGACTCCAGAGAAAAATAAATGGAAGAGGAATTGGGCAACAAGAGAAAGTTTTTTGACCAAAGCTTTCAATAAAGCAAAAGCTGTATAAGAATTGGGGAGGGAAGTTCAGCAATCTTCCAGTACACAGCAAGAGGTACATTTAGTTCTGCTGAACATGAAAACAAAATTTTAGTACTGAAGAACTGAACCTGCAGTTCCCTAAGTAAGAAGTAAGGGCTGGATTAATGCTATCTGTACATTACTGCACTTAAAGCCATCGAAAAACTTGGAGGCATTAAGAAAGGAATAAAGGTATGCAGGAAACAGCACACATATCTAAATGCTTGGGCTCAGCTTCAGTTCTCTGACCTAAGAGTCATGCAGACAAAGAACCAAAGGCGTTAAGAAATTACATGGCAGCTACACAGGCAAGTGATGTTGTTTCTCCTACAGACAAGTGTAAGGACTTTGACAGAGTCTTCCTGGAGCAGCTGAGAACATTACCATCACCATTTGCCCTTGTTGCATCTCTCCTGGGCATTCCTCACGTGATAACTGAAATGACAGAGCAAAATACATCTTCGTCCCTCAACCACACTCAGACAACATCTATGCAGCAGGGAAGGAGAGCCTGAATTAAAAATACTAACCTAGAAAGCCTAAAGCATGGGTTGTGATCCTCTGGTAAACTGGTAAACTTCAGTGAGGGGCCAAGGCAGTGTGAGAAAGTAAGTTGTGTTTTTGCAGTAGAGAACTGATTTTCTGTATTCCAAGGTAGTTGTGTAGTCACAACAAGGAGAAATGCTAAGTAGATAAGTGGACAGTAGGAGGCCTCACTGTTCCAAAATAAGGTAGAAGCTTGAGAAAAACAGGATGAGCAGTGTGAGAACAGTAAAACAAAGATCACAAGTTCTCAAAGCATAAGAAAGGAGAAAATAAAGGGTTGAAAAAAAGAAAAATTGTACATATATGGTATAGAGGAGCGTCGAGTAGCTTGTGAACCTGTAGTACTCAGCCAATGAGGAAACAGGGGAGGTGATCAGGTGTCGGGTAATAGGGAATAAAAGGTTATGAGTTGTTTACTAAAATGCGCTCCTGATTGACAGGACGCCCGCCATTGTAATCGCGAATAAAATAGCTTCACAGAAGAGCCTGTCTGAAGAAAATTATTGAGATTTTTCTCACAGCAGACAGCTAACCTAAGTAATTTTTAAAGCTCCCCAATGAGTTTTCTGTCAGAGAGAAACTGCAGCTTCTTTAGATCACCTCCCCAACTCCTCCGTTGTGTCAGTTCCCTCACACACTTCTCTTCTCCCTCGCTTCTTTCACTGACTCAACAGAGAGACAAACTGAACGCAAAACATAACTTTAGAGCTGCTTGGGGATTAAAAGGAAATTCAAAACTTGCCCCTAGACAGAGGGCAGGAGTGAGGACATAATCCCCTGCACAGCTAATGGGCAAACTTGTACATAAAGAACAAGACATCAGTAAAATTGAAGCAAACACGTACTAGCCCTGAAGCCTCCCCAAAAAGGGGTTCCCAGGTCTCATCCTTAGTCCCCTTTTCTTTCAGTGAAGCAGCCCAACAGACCCATTTAACACTGGAAAGGGGAGGGGGCCACTTTAACAACTTTTAACATCTCAATGTTTTTTTGCGTCAGAGCACCCCTTGTTCAGCACATGGTAATGCCCAAAGGCTACACGTTACAGCAGACTATATGAAGAGAGAGCAGAAGATAATTACTGATGAGCAATTCTTCTGAAAACAAGCACTAATCTCCAAAAATTCCCATGAACTAGGGAACTAAGATGTTCCTGCAAGTCTGTGGTGAATATATAGTGGAAAAGTCACTGACTCAAAACGATTCCAGCTTCAGCAATGAAAGTGAAAACAATCACACCTTCTGGAGGCTGGTGGGCCTTTTAAATCAACGCCCTCACAAACCTTCTTTTGAGACAAACCCGTCAGTAGTTTCTTACAATCCTGACCCTGGAACATCCATGTTACAGACTGAACTGCCTTCCCCAGGTAGGTATTATAAATCCACAATGCATTTTATCCATTAAAGCAAATGACTGATGTTTCTGGTGACTGCAGCCACATACTAGAACAGCACAGGGAAACCAAGTAGTGAGTTCATCCCCATGCCTGAGATGCCAAGTTCCTAAATGCTGTGCCAGGCAGGTACGCACATAAAAACGAGAATCTCTTCAGAAACCACGCTCTGGTGGCTCTTGCAGTAAGACAGGGAACAAGATAAAGGATGGTGATTCCTAGGTCTTAGCCAGCACAATTGTATGTTAATGACCCAAAGATAAGGGAACAAAAGACTGTATGCATAGATAATGGCACCAGCAAGAACTGGCTTGACTGCTGAAGTCTGTCAAAGACAGGAAGGGTCAGGAGTTTAGAAGACTTCTGGCCTTCATCAAAAGACCACCCAAGTACTCCATGGGAATAGGGGCGGGAACCTACCTTGATGATTCTTGGGAGACCTGATGAATATGCAAGAGACTTACGGGAAATGAAATGAATATGTATTTGTCCCACTGATATAAGCACACTGCCAGTAACCCTTGGTGTGTGTGTGTGTGTGTGTGTGTGTTAGGCAGAGCAGTCCCCCACACACCTGGTGCCGTAATAAAGAATATCTGCTTAACAACTTTGGTTATTGAGTTTTCACTGCATCAGCAGTGCTAAAGCTCAGCTCAGCAAGATGGTTGCCAACAACACCGCACCCAAAATTGCAGCTAAGATGCAACTCTTGTCCAGTTGCAGAGTAACTTCTGTCGATTCCTATGTGGTGGTGACAACTTTGCGAAAGTGGACCTTCTTTTAAAGGCATCGTTCAGCTCAGCCAGCTGCAAAATGGGATTTTTAGCCTACGCTTCCATCACAAGCTCTACCATGGTCACTGAATTCTTAGCACGTCTTGGTAGAACCAAGCAGGTCTGAACTTCAGGAGTTGCAAAAGAAAAGGACAACGTAAACAACAGGCACTAAGGGGATGAGGGGTGCCTCTGGGAGGGTAAACAGGTCATTGAGGCATTGCCGGATTTGTGAAATTCTCTTCAGGTGCTATTTTTAACACTTCTCAGAGCCCAACGCACGTGGGACAGGAGTGGGGTGACTGCTGTCACTCAGCTCAGTGCTGAGGAGTGTGAAAGCTGATCTCGGGCCTGGAAGCAAAGCCAGGCCGAGGGGCAGGAGCCGCCAGCACGGGGCACCCCGCCTCGGCCCAGCCACAATATGTCTGCCTCCCCAACGCCTGGTTCCTCACCGGCCAGGGGGCCAGCGGGCCAAAAGCGGGCCAGGGCCGCGCCGGGCCGAGCGGCCCCGGGCCTGGGGGGAGGCCCCAGCCTCAGCACCCCCCCCGAGTGACTCGACACTTCCCGGCTGGGGGGAGGGGGGGGGGGGGGGCGGGAGGGGAAGGAAGACGCGCGCGGGGGCCCCCTGCGGGCACACGCCCGGCCGGGAGCACGCGGAGAGCGGCACCTCCCCCTCCCGCCCAGCCCCGCCTCCTCGGGGCCTGCATGACACAGCGGGATCGGGCAGCGGGGACCCCGCCGCCGGGCCCCTCCAGCCGGACACGGCGACATCACCGAGTCCCGGAGGGGGAGGGGGAGGCCGAGGCCGGCAACCTCAGGCCTAGGCCGCGGTCCGCACTTACTCGGATCCCGAGGCCATGGCGCTGATGGGGAAGGGGCGAGGGAGTCCTCGGACCAGGGCGGCGGCGGCGGCGGCGGCGGCGGGCGGCGGCGAGTGGCGGCGGCTCTCAGGGCGCTCGGCGCTGCCTTGGCCTCACAGCCGACTCATCGGAAAGGGGAGCTCCGCCCCGCGTCGCCTCGCACCGCCTTGCCTGCCTAGCAACAGCGCGCGTTGACCAATCGGAAATTCCGCCCGGCGGAGGCTCAGCTAATGGGAAAGGTGAAAAAAAAAGGGCGCTCGCCTTCTCTGCTCCGCCCCTCTCCTTTTTCCCCCTCCCAATCGACACGAGCCAAGCGCGACGGCCGTCAGCCAATCGTAGTGCTTTCATTTTCGTGGCTGATCTACCTGGCAACGCGAGCCGGGCGGCCAATGGTAAAAATCCACCAATAGGAAAATAGAGGTGGAAGACCCGTCCCGCCAGCGACCAATAGAAGGCGCGGGAGGCGGTTGACTGACAGCTCGGGCAGCGGCACTGGTGCGCTGAGCGCACCCGGGTTCCCCAACAGGGAGGGGCTAAGTCAGGACCAGCCCTTCGCTTGGCCCCACAGGCAGCTTTAGAGTAGGTTTTCCCCCATTTTAAGGTTTTTGGGGGGTTCTGTGGAGGGTGAGCTCCCTCCACTTGCCTCAGAGAACACCAGGTACTGCTGACAGTTGTTGTTGGCCAGCCCCCCACCAGCCACGCCCTTGGTTTCCTGCAGGTGCTTATGAATAAATTAATTACCTGCTGCTCTTGTGCTTAATTCCTGCCTGCCCTTTTTTCTTTTTTTTTTTTTTTAAAGGGCTGAAGTAAGGTGGGAGTTAAGAGCAACTGTGAGGCCTGTCTACCCCTGGGCTCCCCCAGCTTTAGGTGCAGAGGAGTTGGACCCCACTGAATTTAGGGTCTTCCAAGAGCAGTTTCACCCTGCAGCCTATTCTGGGTCAAGGCCAAATTCTTGCCTCATCAGCACCGACCTAGTTATTGAGGCGATACATTCGGGGCTTCTTCATGTTGGACACCAAAGAGTTGTTTTCAACCCTTTCTTTGGGCTTGTGGTAGACAAGACTCACCCAAGACTTAGCACGGACAGGGAACCTTCCTGAGCTCAAAACGAGCTGCATGAAGCACATGGTGAGAGCTTCTTCCCCCCTGCTTGCAGATGTAAGAAGGTGCAGCATTTAGGGCCAGGACCCCCAGGGACGCACAGGTCTCGGCCCTGCTGCTTTCCCTGGCCAGTGCACCACCGTGTAATTCAGACCTCAGAGCCCAAACTTCTTTTCCAGGCTGCAAACCACAGTGACTGAAAAGAGACAACATACACAGCACAGATGAGACCAGTGATCTGACAGTCCTTTGCTTTTTGAGGCTGTCTGGCTCCACCACCAGCTCCCTGGAGCAAGGAGTGATGGTGATGAGCTAATACCAGTTTCAAAGGAACAAGGGTATCTCCACCCCGGGGCATAGCCCATGGCAGCATCAAGGCCATGGTCTTCATTGCAAATGTTCACTCTGAATTGCTGGAGGAAAGGGGGCACAAAAAACTGCATAAAAGCCTCAGATCTATTCAGTTTATTAGAAAAGGGAATCTGTTCTGTTTCCGTCTTTTGGGAAATCCAGCTTTATCTAAGAGCAGTTTTGAGTCCTGGAGGAGTCCTTAAAGGCCTGATGTCATCCTGGTGCACAGAGACTCCAGCAGGTGGTGATGAGGACACTGGCTGGGTTAGCTGAAGGGATCCTGGCTCGTGCTCCTGAGGTAATCCTGTATGCTTCTAGCAAGAGATTCCCTCTGCAGGAAGGCTGCCTGCTTCACAGGAGGTACAAAGGGAAGGGCCTGAAAAAGAAGTGTGTTGCAGCAATAAGGTCTGTGGCATTCCCTTGGTCCTACTACTAGGAAGTTCACCCCTCCTGAAGGAAAACAAGGGGGGAAGCTCCCCTGACACATTCAAGCTGCAGGTAAAAGCCAGCAGGAGCTAAGCTAAACTGCCCCCAGTTTAAAGCACAGGCTGCACTGCTGAAACTCTCGTCTTTGGCCATTTGACATCCCAAATGCCCCACAACACGCCTTTCCTGTCCTTCCTGCTGCCCATCTTCCCCCCATGGGCCTCTCCAAGTGCTTCCACCAGTGAGCAGCAGCCTCCTGCTTTTGGTTCAGCTTCCATAGGGCTTGTATCAGGTAAGAGCTAGCAGCTGGGTCACATACAAGACACATTGGAGGAGGAGAGGTGGTGTGACAGGGGAGGACTTTCCCAGCTGTATCACAGGCTCTAATTACCCCCAGGGCTGGCAGCCAGGACAGAAGCCAAGGCAGATGACATCAGCCCTGCAGTACAGACAGCCACTCCTCTGCTTGGGCTGGGGTTTTCCTTGCAAGCAGGTCTGTAGCCCTGGTGCAAGGCTCTGGGAAGGAACCTTGGTCAGGACTGGAACCAGCAGGTTTGGCAGACCCTGCCAAAACTCACATCCCTACTCCCTACAGCATTGCAGTGCCACTGGAGCACTGAGCAGAAGGGGCTGGTCCAGGTGCCCACAGGTCACCCCTGTAGCAGCACATACCATGCCTTAGCTGTGCCCAGGATTTTTGACTTTCAAGCTGTCTCAGGGTACTGGTTGTGGGCAGGGTTCTGACACATTCATCCAGCAATAGTTTTGGTCTGTTTCTCTAGCAGTAAGCTGACCAGGCTCCAGAGGAGCACCTCAAGTACCTAACACTGCTAGTAGCCCTACAGCAGTCCTTGGTATTTAAATAAACATGACATAAATCATGAGACCTTCCTGCTGAAGGTAGCAAAGCAGTCCAGGGAAAGAAAAAAAAAGTGAGAATCCCTTCTGTTCCTTCCCCTAAAAAAGCCTCTCACCTGGCAAGACCTGCAAGCCGTACAGGAAATCCAGCAAGGCCTCCTTGTGCTTCCCCAGCTCCAGGAACTGCGTACCTCGCCCAGTGAGAAAAAGCAACCTGATCTTCTGGAGAACCTCCACTTCTGGCAGGAGATTCCCTATCACTGAAAAAAAAAAAAAACGCACACACCTGTGGACAGCACCCTCCAGACATTGCCCCCACATCCCATGTTAGTGGTAAAACAGGCCACACATTTACTTGGGCTGTTCATCTGCCAGCTCTCTGGCTCCACAAACATCCCATGGCAGACCTCAGCTTCAGGCTGCCAGGATGAAAGAGGCAAGGAGGCAGCAGAATGAACTAGCAAAGAACATCAAGAGCTCAGTACATCACATGCTTACAGCTTAACAGCAACCTCAGCAGGCAGCAGCCTGGCCTTTAGCTGCTTATTTGCAAAAACTAGTGCAAAATTATCCCTGGGAATCCCATATTGAGAAGCTTTCCAGTTCACAACCACTTAATTGTCACCTAGCAGGGAAGGAGGCAGAGCTGAGGGCAAACCCTGCCCCCAACCCAACCAGCCCATCCCTTCAGAGGCCCAGCATGGCACAGAGCTCAGCACACCAGGACAAGTACCTCCTGCCAGAGGTGGCAGTGGGACTGCAGCCCCGCTCCTTTACCCACCACTGCCAAGCACACAGCTGCAGACAGCCTCACCTGTCAGTTCAGCACCAGGCCCATAAAGTGGGAACCGCAAAAGCTCGCTGAGGCACCTGCAGGTGGGAGGACAGATGAACTTCAGTGCCATTCCTGGGCTGGGAAGTCAGCTGCAAGCTGTCATATCAGCCCCCACACCAATCTACACTCTGCCCACACCAACCATTGCTGCCTGCTGGGTTCTTGGGGGACTTCATCACCTGCTGAACTGCGTTATGGCCTCCTTGTTCTCACCCAGCTTGATCCACGCCCAGCCCTAGTGCAGGTAGGAAGCTGCTCTCCACGTGAGGCAGTGCAGACTCTCACTCTTCTGGGACAGGAGCCCACTGGCCAGCCCTGTGCCCGGTGAGGGGTACTCTGGCTGCTCCAGCCTCTCCTCAAGGATATACCCTTAACTCAAACTGACGTAAACTGAGCTAAACCAAGGGGAGGCTCAGGAAAAGGAGAATGCAGAAATCCAGTACTTCCCTGGAGATATTTCAGGTCAGACTCATCAACATGCCCCTCTGCATCCCACCTGGGACATGGGCTGGCCACACCAATGCTGTCCCTAGCTAGAAAGTCACCCTGACCCCTCTCCTCTGCTCCAGGGTCTTGACAGATGAAAACCAACATGCTTGCAGCTCAGCGACAAACTGTGGCTCTCCTACAAGGCAGCACCCACTGCTGGGGCAACCTCCCAACCTTCCCCGTGAAAGAACACTGCAACTTTGATTTATTTAGATTTATGCACAAAGAACATTTCCCCTAGTCCTAGGTGCATAGAGAGGAGTCTAAAATCTCACAAAATTCACAAATCAGTCTCACACTTCACCTTCTCCCCAAGACGTATCAACGCTGAATATCAGTGAAGAATATCAACACTGATATTCTGCTGAGAGCAGTGCTGTGCCCCAGCCTTCCACTGTATAGCTACACTACTGGATATGTCCTAGAGCACTGCCCAGGTGGCCACATACTGAAATTAAGCATGAGGAAAGAGCTGCTCCTCCTGCTCCATCCAGGCAGTGTATTTCTAGGATGACTTTAAACTGTAGCCCAGTCCTACCAATTGTTATAAGCGAGACCACGCAATTTTCTGGTCCATCTAAAATAATTTATTAATTAAGTAAGCAGGCACAAGCAAAACAGCGCTGGGCGGCTGGGGAGTCTCCGCTCCGCCACAGCATGCAACTTCCCTTTCCAGGGAGTTTTTCGTCACTGTTTTATAGCATCCAAGTTCCGGCTTGTCAGGACTTGTTGAGCCTTCTGAGGCTGCGCGGTCCGTTGTTGGGGGTCGTTGTTTTTCACGCGTTGTACTCGTGTTCAAGGGAGGGGGGGGGGTCGTGAAGCAGCAAACAGGATGTCTTGCGGTGGGTTGCTTCACAGAATCCTTTGTTTTAACAAGGATGTTTTCCCAACCTCCCTTCCTCATTATCTACTCGCTTAATCCCCTTATCACAATGTTGTGAATTGCGAAACCTTATCAGATTCTTTACATCCTTGAAGACAATGAACAAACCCCCTACTAATTTATCACAATCCCTCCTTTTTCTTTTTCCAACATATTTTGTTCATTGAACTTCTGGAGTATTCGCTTGCTCAACACTAAAGTCTCTGCACCATCTTCCTCCTGCTCCAGGGATTCATATCTCACGCGCACAAGCATAAGATGAGCAGCCTCCAACCAGTTTTTTACAATCGCGATTACTCGATTGAATATACGTGGTCCAAAAGTCAGTGCTAATATAAACAACAGTAAAGGTCCTGCTATTGTTGACAGCAAAGTTGTAAGCCAAGGTGAATAATTAAACCAAGATTCGTACCAATTCTGCCTGGCTTCATTCTCTCGTTTCCTCTTTTCCAATCCTTCTCTGAGTTTCATCATTGTATCCCTCACTACTCCAGTGTGGTCTGCATATACTCAGCACTCTTCAGAATGGTACAGAATTCTTGGTACAATTATTACCTGTATACAGAAATCTTTAGACACATTAAAGAGTTTGAGTGATAAGCAAGGAGTAACACCCGTCGATGAACAGACCCATCTAGTGTTATCTGCTGGTATTAACCATTTTTCTTTGTCTAATTGTGTAACATTTTCTGTAATATTGCATAGATGGAACTTCTCACCAGGGACCGTGCCTACGCACCTGCCATTCCCAGTTACTTCCGTTAACGTTATTCCTACATCCCTTCCCCAATTGCATTGTGGGGGATCGGTTTTGTTTGAACGGGTGGTCTCTCCCAGATCCCCAATGGCGTCGTAATATGGGGGCCTTATATCAAGACATAACCAGCAAGGTCTAGGCACGTCTGGATTTGTTTGATTCAACAACTGATAACTAGCATTCATGATTCTCCATATGTTATTCCCGGTCACCCCTTCATTTCTAATCCCGTACTCCGGGTTTACTGATTTATTAGCAACCTCCAGTGGTTTAGGGCTATTAGGAGTTAGCATTCTAAAAGCTTGTGTAGGCTGAATCCTCAAAACACTCCCCGACAGTTCCTGATTTGGTCCCACCCGTTGGGGACTCTTAGTCTCTTCCTTCTTTATATAGATGATGCCTCCCCTATCAGTCCCCCAGCAGTAGTTATCTGCTGCACAACATGGTGATCTTCCCATCTAATCAGGCTCCATTTAAAAGGTTTGTGAGGGTGCGCAGACCCAGGAACAGTGAAAACAATCGTACCCATTACTATGTATCGCAAAAAAAAATGGCTAGGGCCCATTTTCCGGAGTTCTTTACCTGGCCACGTAATTCCCCACCGTTTCACTCTCTGCCTCGCTTGTCAGTTCGGTTGCAGCGAACTACAAGGTGCAGGTTCTTCTCGGCAGCAGCAGTGTTCTTCAGGGGAGTTTCTCAGGTAACCGCGACCTTTCTCCGATCACACAGGGTCCCCTCTCCCCCTTTTTACGATACATAGACAGTTAAACCATACTTATCGAGTTCGTTTCAACGTAAGCTTTAAGTCATCAGGGCCTGTGACCGCTTCCCATTTGCTTTTCTGGATCGGTCCTTTCACGCGACTGGCATGCGTCCACCCCTTCTCAGCCGTCCGGATAGCTGTCTCTGTGGTAAGTAAAACAACATAGGGGCCTTCCCACCGTGGTGTTAAAGACGTTTCTTTCCATGTCTTAATTAGAACCCTATCTCCAGGTTGTATCCTATGGATTGCTATATCTAGCCACCAAGCCTTTCGCTTGCAACTCCCTCCGTCGGTTCATAAGCTGTATTAAATAAGGTTTTAATTGGATATCCTGTACCTGGGGGTGATCAGATGGCATCTCTAAATCATAAGGCATACCATACAGCCTTTCAAAAGGTGAGATTCCGACATCGGCTCGGGGCTGTGTCCGGATATTCAATAGTGCAAGCAGTAAACATTTCACCCAGGAGGTTTTTGTCTCTATCATAAGCTTTGTTAGTTGCTTTTTAATTTCACCATTCATTCATTCTACCTTTCCCGAACTCTGAGGATGCCAGGGAGTGTGATATTCCCATTTAATTCCCAGAGCCTTCATCGTGTCTCGGGATACCTTTGACACAAAGTGTGGGCCTTGATCAGAGTCAGTTGCTTCTATTATCCCGTATCTGGGTATGATGCTTTCTAATAATATCTTTACCACGGTTTGAGCTGTGGCCCTTGCCGTAGGGAATGCTTCAAAGTTTGTGAGGTGGTCTACAACAACTAACAAGTATCTATATCGCCCTGTTTTTGGAAGTTCAGTAAAGTCTAATTGAATCTTTGCAAAAGGTCGATGTGCCAATTCTCGTCCTCCCGGGACCCTTTTTCTCATGTGTTGAGCATTTACCCTCCGACAAGTTATACAGTCATTTACGATCCTCTTTGCTATATTATAAATCCCTATACACATATAATTTGTGGCAAATTGATCCACCAACGCCTGGGTTCCCCAGTGCATCTGTTCATGAAATCTCCGTAGCACCCTCATAGCTACTGATTTTGGTAACACTTCCCGTCCATCGGGCAGTACCCATTTCCCTTTATCGTTTTTTTTTTTTTTTTCGAACCCCCATTTGTGTCATCTTGTCTTCTTCTGTAATAGTGAAACAGAGTAAGGGGAGGGGAATGGGTCCATTCGACCACAGGGAGTTAGCCGGCCCGCACTTGTAGCAGTTTATAAGGTGGGCTTTCTTCCTCAGAACAATTGCATTCAATCCCATCAACTCCCCATTCACTCCAGCAATCATAACGTGGAAATTCCTTTAAGTCTTTCCCACAGTATTAAGTATTAAGTATTATATTAAGTATTATTATATATTATTATATATTAATTATTATATTATTAATTATTGTATTAAGTATAAATATTAAGTATTTCCCACAGTCTGGGCAATGTTCCCTCGTTCTTATAATTCTTATACTCATTAATGCTGCCCTTTTTGCCTCCTGATCTGCTAGATTATTACCCCTAACCTGAGGGGTGAGGCCTTTTTGATGCCCTTTTATATGTACTATGGCAATTTCTTTGGGCTCTCTGATAGCTTGTAAAACCTGGGTAATCAATTCCTGATGTATTAAACCCTTTCTTGTGAATTGATGAGCCCCCTTTCTTCCCATATTTTACCAAATGTATGTACTACCCCATAAGCATATTTTGAATCTGTATATATTGTACCGCTTTTATTTTTCAACAATTTTAGGGCCCGCAATATGGCATATAGCTCGCAAGCTTGGGCGGACCAGCTAGGGCTCAAAGGTCCAGATTCCACTATCCCAAATGTTTTCCCGTTTACTAACGCGTATCCTGATTTTCGCTTTCCCTCGACTACTCTCGAGGAACCATCCACATATATCTGTTCACCGATGGGTAATTCCACTTCCTCTAGATCAGGTCTCAATTTCGTTTGCTCTTCTATATTTCGGAGGCAATCGTGTCCTAAGGACTCATTTGGTTCCCCATAAAGAAATTGAGCAGGGTTCTGTAGGGAGGTTGTTTCTAATGTTAATTTTGGAGAGGAAATCAAAATTCCTTCATATTTTAATAATCTGGCGTCAGTGATCCATTTCTCTGCCTTCTGTTGCAGTACCCCGCGTATATTGTGTAGAGATATTACTTTGATTTCCCCCCCCAAAAGTGATCTTCTGTGCTTCTTCCACTAACAAGGCAGCAGCTACCACTACCTGCAAACAGTTTGGCCAACCCCGGCTAACCGGATCCAATAATTTAGACAAATAGGCCACAGGTTTTTTACTCCCTGCCCATTCTTGGGCCAGCACTCCGTATGCTGTGCCTTCTGCGCTGTTCACAAAGAAAAACAAAACGGCCTCCTTAAATCTGGTAAGCTTAACACATGGGGGCGTACTAGTTCCTCCTTTAACTTGTTCAGTCGTTCCTCATCTTCTTTTGTCCATTTGAGTAATCCATCCTTATTCAGCTTGTTATATAAAAATTTAACCTTTCCACTGTAATCCTCTATCCATTGTCTACAGTATCCGGTCAACCCTAACAGTTGCCGTACCTGCCTTTTAGTTCGCGGGGATGCTAAAGCCAATATTCCACTGTTTCTGCCTGGGTCTAACTTCTTAGTCCCCTTACTTAACTGGTGCCCCAGGTACTTTATCTCTTGCTCCACAATTTGTAATTTTGCCCCTCCTTTTTCTTTTAAAGGGTACAGATTAACTCGATTCTCTGAGCCAATCCAAAGGCTTGCATATTCGCTCTCCTGTAAACAAAAAGGTTCCTTTGCATTTACATAAACATTTAAGGCTTGGCAAACCCAGTCTTCAAACGACCCAGATATGGGCCAATAATTTGCCTACCTCCCCAAACTTCAACACAATAATGAATCATTTTTACTTTATCCTTTCCCCGCCTAAAAGGGGAATCACTCCAATTCTTAATCATTAACCCCAGCGGACTATCTGGGGGAATAGGGGGCAACCTAGCACTAGGCATTACCCCTCCCATGGGACCAGAAGGCTTACTCTTCTTCTGTCCCATCTTCCGGAGCGCCTTCACACACACACACAGCTGCTTCCCCCT
This sequence comes from Anser cygnoides, assembly GCF_040182565.1. Classification (NCBI taxonomy): domain Eukaryota; kingdom Metazoa; phylum Chordata; class Aves; order Anseriformes; family Anatidae; genus Anser; species Anser cygnoides. The sequence continues at coordinate 2,647,292 of NC_089908.1, forward strand.
GGTCGTGGCCCAGTCCCTCACGGGATGTGGGAACCGCACTACTGAGGGGTCCGCACTCACTTCGTCCGCAACTGGACGTCTCACACAGACGCACTCCGGGATCACCAACCCCAACCGAACGGATCACCGGCCTATACTTACCCACCCCGTGGGTCTTCGTTCGGCCTTCATGCACAAAGATTGCTTGGGGTTACCGGTTTTATTTGCTTGTGCCTAATTTTGGGTTCGTCGCTGAAGGGCTCGAGCGGGATTTCCCGTTCCCGGGGCCACCGAAATCGGCGAGGCGCGTCCCCTAGAGAGATTCCCAGTCAATCCGCCTTCATCCGAGTCACGGCACCAAATTTGTTATAAGCGAGACCACGCAATTTTCTGGTCCATCTAAAATAATTTATTAATTAAGTAAGCAGGCACAAGCAAAACAGCGCTGGGCGGCTGGGGAGTCTCCGCTCCGCCACAGCACGCAACTTTCCCTTTCCAGGGAGTTTTTCGTCACTGTTTTATAGCATCCAAGTTCCGGCTTGTCAGGACTTGTTGAGCCTTCTGAGGCTGCGCGGTCCGTTGTTGGGGGTCGTTGTTTTTCACGCGTTGTACTCGTGTTCAAGGGAGGGGGGGGGGTCGTGAAGCAGCAAACAGGATGTCTTGCGGTGGGTTGCTTCACAGAATCCTTTGTTTTAACAAGGATGTTTTCCCAACCTCCCTTCCTCATTATCTACTCGCTTAATCCCCTTATCACAATGTTGTGAATTGCGAAACCTTATCAGATTCTTTACATCCTTGAAGACAATGAACAAACCCCCTACTAATTTATCACACCAATCTGTGCTCTCACCCAGATGGAAGAAAAGTATTTAGAGAAGCAGGTTACAGGCCCCGAAAGTTGGTTTATCTGTGGAAATCCAGCTAGACATGAGTGGGTGTGACTGCCCAGTGCCACTCTGGAACAGAAAAAAACTCCACAGTCCTACCCCAAACTTGCAGCAGTGTGTTGTAACGACCACACGGACACCAGGGTTCTTTTAGGATCAGTAACTGCTGCTTCTTTATTGATGCCATAACTTCATTATCTTTTACTGAGGGCCTAACTTCATCTCTCATATTGAGGCCATAACTTCATTATTCTTGCTGCCTCTCCATATTGAGGACAGGCTTCCTTCTTCTACTATTCGCCCCACAGCAGTACTTTTCCACTAACTATTCATTGGTCAACAACTTTGCCTGGCAACAGCAAACACCCAGCAACTTCCATGCCTTAATGGCTGGAGAACAGGCAACCCGAGACAGCAAGGCGTCTCCTGAATCACCCTTCTTTGTTCCCTCTACACTCTTTACATTCCTGATGGTCTCATCGATAAGAGTCCATCTGATGTTATCACCAACCATGGGGCTTGTCGACCCCCATGGCCACACTCCCACACAGCAGGACCCCTGCATAAGATAAAGGGCTAGCCAAGCCTCGGGGGAAGAGCTGCTTACCGGTTGGATAGAGATGCTGCAGGATCCCATTGTCCACAGTGTGAAGATCCTTCACATTGAAAGAAGGGAAGAAATACGAGTGGAAAAACTTCTTTGGGAAGAGTCCTTCCCAAGTGTCATCACCCATGAAGACCACTCTTCTTCCTGAAGCAGAAAGAAAGGAATTAATGGGAGCAGGGAGCATGTCATTACCCACATTAGTGCAAAGAGCCCGGGCAGATCCAGGTCAGGCTCTAGAGCACTGGCTCTTCTCCAACCCACAGTCAAAAGTGACCTACAAGTAAAATCCTGGGCTCAAACTTGAAACATGACAGTGATGGGGCTTCATATGCAGAAAAGAGAAGGCAAAAGCAGGGCAACTTTCCATCACCCTCACTCTGCCCGTCCTTGTCCTGTCTGCCACCAGCCACCCCTTGGTGTTTTCATAGAGCCTATTCAGCATGGGAGCAGGATCCATCCCCCTGAGCAGGGTCTATAAGTGTTTTTGGCCTCTGATGATTTACTGCATGTGCCCTCCTTTCTCATGCACAGGGAAGCTGACAGCCCAGCACTGCTGCCTCACCCCAGGCACAGGCGTGACTGATGTCTGTGCTGCACTGAGCCCTGGAAGGAAATCTCTGGGTAACACAATCACAGACTGGCCAAGGTTGGAAGGACCCTCTGAAGACCATCTAGTCCAACCCCCTGCCAAGCACGATCACCCAGAGCACATTGCGCAGGATGGCATCCAGGTGGGTTTTGAATATCTCCAGAGAAGGAGATTGCACAACCTCTCTGGGCAACCTGTCCCAGTGCTCTGTCACCCTCACAGTAAAGAAATGCCCTCTCACATTCAGCCAGAACTTCGTGTACTTCAGTTTGTGCCCGTTGCCTCTTGTCCTGTTACTGGGCACAACTGAAAAGAGACCAGCTCCATCCTCTCGACACCCTCCCCTCAGATATTTATACACACTGATGAGGTCTCCCCTCAGTCTTCTCTTTCCCAGGCTAAAGAGGCTCAGTTCTCTCTCTCTACTACGTCATCCCACCCAAACAAGCTCTTTACAGCACACCCAGGCAGCATCAAATTACACAGAAAAAGTGGTGACAGCCGCAGACACCCTGCGTGATGCCCCCACATGTGGGAATAAAAATGTTGGTTTTGCAGAGTTACATTGTTTAAAGGTAAGGAATGGGGTATTGAGATATGCTTGCAGTGATAAGAAAACTTAGCAGGCGACCTTGTAAAATGCAGACAACCAGACTCCTTAGAACAATTAGGTGAAAATCACAGTGTTAAGTCAAGTCAGAGAAGTGAAGAAACATTACCAGTTCAAACTGTAAAAAAGTCAAATGAAATTTGAAATTTAACAGGCCAGCAACTGAAGGCCAGGCATTGTCTGTGAAGCATCGGATAGGTTGTGAACCTGGATTACCCACTCAGTGGGGAAACAGGGGAGGGTCCTGTCATCGAAAAGTATATAAACTGTGTTTTGGAACCAGTAGGTGCGCTCCTGCTTGTGGGACGCCTGCCATTGCAATCGCGAATAAATTACTACTTCACTGAGATCCTCGCCTGAGCCTAAGTTATTGGCTACGGAGTGTTTCTCACAATTTGCGGGCTCGTCCGGGATCCAGTCACCTACCGGGGAGCCCCACCGCCGCAGCAGCAGGAAGGCATGCCCCGCTGATTTCAGGGTCCTGTGCATCGGCGGTGGCGGTTCTGCGGTGAGCTGACAGAGGGCCCGAGACTGATTAAAGAGGCAGGATCCGTGAAGTAGTGGGGAAGGGAAGAAGGTAGGCACTCCGGGTTTAAGAATTGATCCGGTAACTCTGTGCACAGACCAAGGTAAGAAATATGAAGTATTGCCTTGGGGGTCGGGTGAGACTCTGTGTGATGTGTGACGTGTGATTGAGACGTACTTTTGTACGAAGCGAGTGTGGAGTCCTGATCCGCGGTTCCGTAGCTCCGCGAGGGGCGCGGCCGGAGACAGACGAAGCGTGAGATAAGGGAGAGAAAGGAAGAGTCTCGGGAAATTTGGTGTACGGTAAGCCCTTGCACAGGGAAGTGCTTGGCAATACACCAGGGAAATTTGGTGTGCGGTAGTCCTTGCACGGGGAAGTGCTTGGAAGTACACCAGGGAATCTGGTAAACTCATAGGTGTGCGGTACCCCTTGCACAGGGAAGTGCTTGGGAGTACACCACACCCCCATTTTCCAGTGTGTGGTACCCTGCAGGAGGGAAATTTCTGTAGCAGCACACTGACAAGGGCTAGGAGAAATGGGAAATATGAGTTCCAGGGGACAGGGAAATATCCCTGGGGGAGTGCCTACCGAAAGTTCTTCCCGAAGAATTATAAGAAATTGGAAAAATAATCTCAAAATTAGAGGAGATGATAAAAGAAAAAAAAATGGTTAAATATTGTGTATTAGTCTGGACAAAAGAACCAATTAAGGAAACAGCAGTATTTTGGCCAAAATAGGGACCTGATGAAAATTCAGGCTTTAAATTTATATGTAAACAATAAGACTCCTTTTTTTTTCGGAGGAGGAGCCAAGTTATGCTCCCTATAATCCTAATATTGCACCGGTGGCAGCAGCAGTCGCTCCAGGAAAGGAGACAGGGACTGCAATTAACACTGTCCCTAGAGAAGGGCGTACTCTAGGCTCTGGCAAGAATTAGAACAAGGTAGAAGAGGTACTGAGAATTTTGCCTTCCCTGATACTAACAGCACTAACACTAACTGTGTATCCTCTTAACTGAACTTCCCCCCATCCTTACCAGCAGAGAGGTTAGGTGTTTTAAGGAGATGAAGTCTTTAATTGAGGACCCCAACAGGCTAGCTGATCTATTAGACCAGTTCCTAGGACTTAACTTATACTCTTGGGGGGGGAATTATGTATATAAATATGCTGTTTACAGGGAAAGAAATGGGAATGATCAGGAGGAGAGCTGCTATACAAAAATGGGAAAGAGCTCATCCTCCAGGACCGGGGGTAATACCGGCAGGGCAGAAATAACCACTTGCCGATCCTGGCTGGAAGAATAATAGTGTGCAACACAGAAATCATATGAGAGACTTGGGGTCAGAATGAGAAAGTACTTGGGGATGAATCCTGAGGACCCGGTATCCCAAGGGCTCTTGAAAGTTCATTTTGTGATTGAAGCCTGGCAAGATGCACAGAAAATGCTCCAGAAGGTGGGGGGGGATGTAGTGACCAGTCACTGGGGGGCCCTCCTGTGGGAGGCCCTGAACGTGTGTGTCAGGAGGGGAGATGAGAAGGAAAAGCAGAGAGTGAAACTAATGGTATTGACAGTGTAGCAGGTAGTGAGGCAGAGGGTTGGAGAAAGAGGAAGAAAATCTTCAGGGGGAGTCAGGGCCAGGATGGAAAGGAGAGGAAGAGAGATGAAGGAATGGCAGGCAAGGAAAGCTCAGGGACAGGCTTCGAAGTGTGGCCAGGCTGGCCACTTCAGGTAGGAATATCTGGAGTGGAAGAAGGAGGAGAGAAGGAAAATGGGATGAAATATGCTATACTGATATGCTGTTTCAGCATCCTGGAGGGAGAAAGGTATGGAATTAAGTTGGCCAATGACTGAGCCTTTGGTGAAAGTACAGGCTGGAGAAAGATAAGAAGAAGTGTTAAAAAGGGTTATTGAAGGTGTTAAAGGTGTGGTATGTAATGTTTGACAGAGCTGTTTTTTGAATGAGTTGGGAAAGTTGAATGAGCAGGGAAAGAGGATGTAGGCATTATCTAAGTAACAGTCTAGAAGTTTTGGTATATTTGCTGTGGTGTTTGGTCAGGTTCCCAAGTATCGAGAAGGGGGGGGGCAGGGGGGGCAGCCTGCTCCACCAGGGGCCTCTCCACAGGCCACAGGGGGCTTCGGCTCCGGTGCCTGGAGCGCCTCCACCCCCTCCTTCTGTGCTGACTTTGGTGTCTGCGGGGAGGTTTCTCGCTCCTCGCTCTCCCAGCTGCTGTTGAGCAGCAGGTTTTTGTTTGTTTGTTCGTTTTCGTGGATGTGCTCTCACAGAGGCACGGACTGTGTTGCTCATGGCTTGGCTCTGGGCAGCGGTGGGCCCCTCTGGGGCCGGACGAAATTGTCCCTTATCTGCCACGGGGAGGTTTCTGGATTCTCCTCGTGGGGGCTGCCACTGCAGCCCCCTCCCGAACCTTGCCATCAAACACAATACACAGGGGCAGCTAGGTCATTACTGGCCTGTAAAGTATCAGGGCTTAAATTAACTAATGAAACCCTAAAAAGTGATGGGGGTAGAAGGGGCTGGGATAACAGTGCCACCTTTGGGGGGTACCAAGCTGAGACTAGGGGATAAAATGATCTCTGGGCAATTGTTGTATGTACCCAAGGCAGGGACTAACTTGTTGGGAAGGGATTTGATGATGAAATTGGGCATTCAAATAGTAAATTGTTAGACTGGAATAACAGTGGTATTAATGGAGTGCTCTCAGGCCCTGAGAGCAAAGATATATTCACCTCTGACTGGAAAGTCTCTGAAATGGGGGCGGAAGCAACAATACAGATGGACAGTTTTACCTCAGGGGTTTACAGGGCCACCGATTTATTTGGGCAAAGTTCTGGAACAGATTTTGGAGCAATTCCAACCTCCCAAGGAGGAATTTCTGTTACAAAATGTGTATGATCGTTTATTGTCAGGACAGGAGAAAACAGTTGTGAAGGAAGCTACTAACAAGCTATTCAACTTTCTGGGAAAGCAGGGCTTGGGAGTATTGAAAAATAAATTACAATACGTAGAAAGAGAAGTCAGGTATTTAAGGCATCTAATGTCTGAGGGAAAATGAAGAATAAATCCAGAGAGGATTCAGGGAATTGTTGAAAACTAAGAAAGAACTAAAAAGTTTTTAAGAGAGATTTCTTTAAGGAATCAGGAGCCACGAAGTCGGAGGGAAAATGGATACTCCCTGATGGGAGAGAAATGCTGAATAAAGCAGCAATGAGGCAAATATGATGTTTTACATCAAGAGAGTCATTGGGAGATGCAAGCAATGTGTGATGTTGTGCTAAGAAAGTATGTCTGTGTAGGAATATACACTTTAGTGAAGCAAATATGCAGAGGATGTACCATATGTCAAAAGGTAAATAAAAAGGTCATTTGTAACTAACCTAGAGGGGGACGGGAGCCAGGGATTCGACCTTTCCGAAGTATACAGGTAGACTTTACTGAGTTACCTAAAGGAGGGAGATTTAAGTACTTGTTTGTCCTAATTGACCACATGACTGGATGGGTGTAAGCTTTCCCCTTGGTATCTGCCACTGCGAACACGGTGGCTAAGGTATCACTGGAGCAAACAGTCCCTAGATATGGGATAGCTGAAAACATTGATTCAGATCAAGGAAGTCATTTCCCTTCACAAGTACTGCAAGGGTTAATGCAGGCCTTAGAGATTGAGTGGGATTTTCACACCCCCTGGCACCCCTCCTCTTCAGGGAAGGTAGAGTGAATGAACCAGACATTAAAGAAGCAATTAACTAAATTAGTGTTATAAATGACTGAGTCCCAAATAGGATTACAATCAGAGTTTACAATTTATTAAACGAATAGAGGCAAGCAAACAGCGCTGGGTGCGCCGGGAGTCTCTGCTCCACCGGGACGCACACCCGTTACGTAAGGCATCTAATTTTTTATACTCCTAGGCTAATACATATTTATTACTACTTCTAAAAGAGGCAAGGTTATTATAATTGGTTTCCCGAATCCGAAGTCCTCCCAGGTGCGCCTGCTTATCAGTCTCTGTTAGTTTCTCGGGGGCCGCTCGGACGGGGAGGCTCATATTCTTCCTCCTTATCTAGTGGTCTCTTGGCCGGCTGTCAGAAGTTACTGCACGTCCGTGCAAAGTCAGCAGTTTTTCTCCGAAGAAATCCCTTTGTTCTCTTCTCGCCTAAACCCAGGCCTCAATGTTAACCCTTCAAAACCCCTTAATGGCACGAATTGCTGGACCATTTCTTACAATTCCTCCCTTTTTTTTTTTTTTTAATCATCAATTCGTGTCTCTCCTTCAACCTTTGTCAGTAACAATTGGATTTCATCAGTCAGTTCTCGGGGTGTCCACTTCTTAAGCATCATTATCGACACGTCACCTTTTCTCTCCACTGAAGTCATCACAAATTGGGTGCTATTTATTACTCGCCGTATCAACAACGTAAAGCAAGGTATCATACAAGGTATAAACAATAATGTCACTATACCACATAAAAATAAAAACAGCATCCTTTTAACCCATGGTTCACCAGGCAACCATGAAAAGAAATCCCAATCCATACCCTTCCAAGTTTGTACTGGGACGTGGGCTAGCTTTCTAATTTCCTTTGTTATCTGCTTGACCACTTTTCCATTATCATCAATCTGTAGACAACAATTAGAATCGTTCAGTTTTCTACATACTCCCCCTTCTTCTGCTAGTAAATAGTCTAAGACCATTCTATGTTGGAATATAGCATTTCTCATTTGAGTGGATTGGTCAGCCAAAAGATCCAAGGCTGTCGCTGTTTGATTTGTTACAACTTCGAGGATAGCTTGCAACCTAATTATTCGGTTCAAATTATAAATAGGTTCTCGGGCTCCTGATATCAACTCATTCGGGTTCCAGGTGGCTGGCCCATAATGCTATATGATTCTTTCAGGAGGCCATTCATCCTTTCCCCATTCTTGGGCACTACCCCCGGTTAAGGAAGTATCTATAGATCGTTTCACTCTGTTCAGGTCATCATATAATCTTATTCCTAAATGATCTCCTTGTGTTTGTGACAATAAAAAGAACAAGGGTCTTATGTACCCCACATAGCATATTCCCGACCAATTTTCAGGTAGCCTCTTGTAAGCATGTTTGCCACACACCCAATAATGTCCCTTTAGGGCCCATGTCCCATTTGGAAAAGGACCATCCCATCCCTTTTTAGCCCTTGGGGCGTGATAATACAGAGTGTCCTTGTTACCGAGTGGTCCTGTTACAATGTCTGCCCCGTTCGTACTCGTATATGCGCACTTCCAAGCTCCCGCATCAGGTTTCCACTTACAGTCACAATTCAGTTCTCCTTGGTGGCCAGTTATATTATAAGCTGACCAGAAATGCTTAAAGAACACTCGCCTCCCATTCTCATTCTGCCATCTCCAGCGATAGACCCGCACCACATGCTGTTCCTTAGTGGTGTTATCGCGCTGACAGCTCAAGATTTGACCATCAAATTGTCCCCCCGCTTGTGCTCTTGCCAGAGTTTTACATCCGGATCCAAAAAATTCTCTGTATGAGCATTTCAGCCAAGTCCCATTTCTCAGCTGAACATGTGTGGTGTTCCATTTCCCACTACGTGCTGTACAGTTTATAGGACTACATCCAGGATCGGTACAATCATATCCGGGGGACAGAGTCCAATTGCAAATGCTTTTTCCCACCGCCACTGTTCCTGTTCTGTTCAAGCAGTATACACCCCGAGCTGACGAGTGTAACTGCCATGGGCCTCCTTCCTCTTTCCAAAATTGCGTCCCATTATGAACTTCGCTCAGATTACTGACCCACCACTTGGGTTCAACTGGGCCTGCTACCCAGGGCCAACTTTCAGTTCCCCCCGGTCCTCCACAAATCCAGCAGTTACTAAGGTTAAAGGCCCTAGCCACTTCCTCCCCCAAAGTGAAAAAGTTATTCCTCCATTCTTGCCCATGGCCCAATTGCCCCTGTAAAAACAATACCAGAAAGTATAGCATTTCTTATCCTTTTTCGTCGTCCAATCTTGAGAGTGTGGGAAACGCCTTCAATCATGAGGTTGGGCCCGCTTTCAGAGCTTGTGTTACCATTCAGCCCTTCGGGGTGATCCAGCTCCTGGAAAAACTAATCACAATTTCATTATGGGTTTAAGAGGTTCTCATGTTACTTTTCTCAGGACAACCTGATCTTAGCGCGGGAGAAGTCCGGTCGAGGCCCTCTCACTCGGCAGTCAATACCCATAGGGGTTGCCTCCCTCGGTAGACCATACACACCGCAGTGGAGGGTCCTACCCCGGTCTTGCCTTCTCCCTTTCCTCCCTTCAGCCTTGTCCTCTTTATCCAGTGCCCTTAATTCATGCAGAACCTTATTGCTGGGATATCAGTTCCTCTTTAATCTCAGTTTCAGTTCCCCAGGAGTGGACTCAACCCTCCAGGCTTCGGTAGTTATTGGTCCTTTTATTCTGGATGCGTGGGTCCAACCCCTTTCTGCTGTTCTCACAGCTGTTTCAGTAGTAAGTAAAACAAGGTACGGTCCCTCCCATCGGGGGTTCAATGATTCTTCTCTCCAGGTTTTTATTAAGACCTTGTCTCCTGGTTGTATCTTATGAATAGCAAATCCTAAAGGTGGTGTCTGAGTCATCATCCCAATTTCTCTTAGCTCCTGTAATCTCCTTCCAATGGTAATTATGTATTTCTGGATACTATGATCCTCAACTACATTGTTCCCTAGGGGCATCCCTTGAGAATAAGGCATACCATATAACATTTCATATGATGATAATCCAGTCTCACTGTGTGGTTTAGTTCTTATGTTTAAAAGTGCCAATGGTAAGCATTTCGTCCAGGGCAGCTGTGTCTCGATCATTAACTTAGTCAATTGTTGTTTTATTGTTTGATTCATCCTTTCTACTTTCCCTGAGCTTTGTGGGTGCCAGGGAGTGTGGTATTCCCACTGAATACCTAATGATTGACACAACAATTTTATTATTTTAGAAGTAAAGTGTGTGCCCTGATCAGAATCAATGTACTGGATTATCCCATACCTTGGTATTAAATGTTCCAATAAAATCTTTACCACTGTCTGTGCAGTAGCTCGTGCTACAGGATAAGCTTCTACCCATTGTGTTAAATGATCTACAATTACCAATAGATATTTCATTCTCCCTACCTTGGGCAATTCAGTGGAATCAACTTGTACTTTCTCGAAAGGCCTATAAGCTGTTTTTCTCCCTCCCATAGCTGCTTGTCGAAACACTTTCTTATTTATTTTCTGACAAGTTAAACAACCTTGTGTAATTTGTTTCGCTATTTCAAAAATTCCAATGCAACCAAATTGTTTAAGGAAATGATCGCTTAATGCCTTCATACCCCAATGTGTTTGTGCATGTAAACGTTCCAGTATTTGCCTCGCATAGGCTTTTGGCAATATCTCTCGCCCGTCAGGCAGTGTCCATTCTCCTTGTTCTAACTCAGCCCCTATTTTCTCCAATTTTGCTTGTTCTTCAGGGGTAAATTTCTTTTCTTCTCTTTCTCGCCTTTCTTCCTCTCGTATCACATTGATTTTAACAACCTGAGTCCTCAGGGCTGCTTCCTGGGCCTCCTTATCTGCTAGATTATTTCCTCTGATTCGATAATCCAATCCCTTTTGGTGTCCTCTTACATGTACCACTGCTATCTCCTTTGGTTCTCTTAATGCCCTTAAAATTTTTATTATTAACTCTTGATGTATAAGATTCCTCCCTTGAGTATTAATTAGACCTCTTTCTTCCCAAATTTTTCCAAAAGTATGGACCACCCCATATGCATATTTAGAGTCTGTATATATCGTCCCACTTTTCCCTTTTAATAGTTCCAGGGCCCTACATAGGGCATACAGCTCACAAGCCTGAGCTGACCATGATGGGCTCAAAGGTCCGGATTCCACAGGTTCTAAGTTCTTATTAATTATTGCATATCCTGATTTTCTTTTTCCTTCCACTACTCGGGAGGAGCCATCTACAAACAGTGCCTCTCCTTTCTCCAACTCAGCATCCTTTAAATCCGGCCTCACTGTTGTCTGGGTCTCAATTACCTCTAAACAGTTATGTTGTACTCCCTCCTGTGGTTCTCCGAACAAAAATTGTGCTGGGCTCTGAGCAGAGGTTACCCTCAGTTCTAAGTCAGGTGAGTCAATTAGTATTGCTTCATACTTTAGGATCCGACTATCCGTTAACCATTTTTCTGCTTTTTGCTGTAACACACTTCTAACATTGTGTGGAGTATACACCTTTAAAGGAGCACTAAAGGTAATCTTCCTAACTTCTTCTATTAGTAATGCTGTAGCGACCAGAGCTTGAAGACAAGCAGGCCACCCTCTACTTACTGGATCAAGCAACCTAGAGCAATACCCTACAGGTTTCTTAATCCCTGCCCAATCTTGAGTGAGAACTCCATATGCTGTTTGGTTCGATGTATTTACAAAGAGATAGAAAGGTTTTTCCAGATCTGGAAGGCTCAGTACAGGTGCCTGTATTAAAGCCCTTTTTATTTCCTCAAATTTCTGATCATCCTCTGTGAACCACTTAAGCTGGTTATTAGTTAATTTCTCATATAAGAATTTGACCTTTTCACTGTAGCCTTCAAGCCACGGTCTACAATATCCTAATAATCCCAATACTTGCCGAATTTCCTTTTTAGTTTGTGGGGGTCTTAAAGATAGAATCCCTAATACCCTGTCAGGATCTAATTTCTTTTTCCCCTTACTCAGCCAGTGCCCCAAGTATTTTACTTCCTGTTCCACAAACTGTAATTTCGATCGAGACACCTTTAATCTCCTTTCCCCTAAAAAGTTTAGCAATTTAATAGTAGCTTCTTGGGTTCCCTCTTCAGTTTCTCCTGCTATTAATAGATCATCCACATATTGCAATAATTTGACCCCCCTAGGTAACGTGAAATCTTGTAAAATTTTTTCTAAAGTTTGTCCAAATAGATTTGGTGACTCTGTAAACCCCTGTGGTAGCACAGTCCATCTTAATTGTTGTTTTTGTCCTGTTTCGGGGTCCTCCCACTCGAAGGCAAAATAATCTCTGGATCTCTCATCCAGAGGGCAGGCCCAAAATGCATCTTTCAGATCTATTACACTATACCAGGTATGTTTGGGAGATATGCGACTCAATAAAGTATAAGGATTTGCCACCACAGGGAATTTAGTGAGTGTTCGCTGATTTACAGCTCTCAGGTCTTGCACCATCCTGTATGACCCATCCGATTTTTTTACGGGGAGGATGGGTGTATTATGAGGCGACATGCACGGTTCTAAAGTTCCTTTTTCCAGAAGCCTGTCAACCACAGGTTTTAACCCCTTTCGACCCTCCATTGGTATAGGGTATTGTTTGACTCAGATTGGACGATGGGGATCCATTATTTGAATATTTATGGGGTCCATTTCTATCCTTCCAGTCTCCCCCTCCTTATACCATACTAAAGGGTTAATGACTTCTTCATCTTTTTGTGTCAAAGTGTATAATTTAATCTGCAATTCGTCCCCTTGACTCTGAATGCTCAAATTCAATCTTAAAATCAAATCTCTCCCCAGTAAATTGTACTCCGCTTCAGGGAGCAAAAGAAAATCATTAACATAAGTTTTCTTCCCAGTTTCTACTTTTACATTTTTCAAGACAGGCACTCTAAAAGGCTCTCCTTTTGCCCCTATCACTGACATATAATTGTTCCCTTCCTCTACTCCTTTTGGAAGTTTTTGAATAGTAGATTTTTCAGCTCCTGTGTCCACTAAAAACAAAACTTCCTCTTTATGGGGACCAATTAGTAGTTTTATCAAGGGCTCCGTTGATGTTGACGTCCCCAGAAGATATAGCCCCTGACACCCCTATTCTTCTTTGAATGTTTTCTCATCTTGTTCCCGCTTACGACAGTTCCTCTGAATGTGTCCCTTCTTGTTGCAATAGTAACGAGCGGGAATGGTGTATTTCTCTCGACAAGACTGCCCCCTAGGGGCTTTCTCTATTCCCTTCTCCCTCCTTTCTCCGGACAGAGTCTTATTTCTCTGACTTTCTCTTACTGCTGCTACAAAAATCTTAGCTTTTGCTTTTTGTTTTTCCTCATCTCTCCTAACATATACTTTCTGTGCTTCCCTAAGTAACTCTTCTAATCCCCTCTCTTGCCAATCTTCCAGCTTCTCTAATTTCCTCCTTATGTCCCCCCAGGATTTAGCTACAAATTGCGTTCTAAGGAGTGCAGTTCCAGCCACCGTATTCGGGTCAATTCCAGAATACATTTGTAAACTTCTCCTTAATCTCTCCAGCCATTCTGTTGGAGATTCGTCTTTCCCTTGTTGCTCATGAAATGCTTTATTAATGTTTTGCCCTCGGGGAACAGCTTCCCTTATTCCCTGTATGATTAATGTTCTCAAATCCCTCATATTCTGCCTTCCTTGGGGTTGTTGATGATCCCAGTGGGGATCCACGTTTGGCCATTTTTGGTCTCCTGGGGGTCCTGCCTGACTCTGTCTCTCCCACATTCTCATTCCAGCTTGCCTAATCATTCCTTTTTCCTCGACAGTAAATAAGATCCCTAAAATGGACTGTATTTCTTCCCAGGTATAAGTATTGGGACCTAGGAATTGGTCCAGTCTTTCAGCTACTCCGAGGGGGTCATCTAATAAGGCCCCCATTTCTTTCTTGAAATTCCTTACATCTGTGGTATTTAAGGGGACTGCCACAAACCCAATGCCTCCCTGATTGCCTCCCAGGGGTACCTCTCTTAAGGGATATAGAGAAGCTCCCTCAGATGTGGCAGTCCTACTTCTCGTACATGCAGCCAGGGGTCGGTCTGATTCCGGTGCTGTCGGCGGTGGAGATACTACAGCTGCCGGAGGTGGGGCCACTGCCAGAGGTGGATTGTTAGAATATAGAGGTGGTAAATTATCTAATGGCTCCCATTTATCCTCTTTTTCTTTTTCCCGTTTTTCTTCTCCTTCTTCAAACTCCTCCTCTGTTTTTAGTGTAAATACTGAGGCTGGAAAAGGACGTGAAGTCCTGATCCATAATCCTGCATAATCACTTTCCTCCTGGCTAAAAGGTTCCTTTGAGTTAACATGTAGATTTAAAGCCTGGCAAACCCAGTCTTCAAAAGATCCGAAAATAGGCCAAAAGACATGTGGTCTTAAAGGCTCCTTTGGCCATTCTATCATACAATACTGAATCATTTTTACTTTGCTTTTTCCTTTTCTGGGGCCCCTATCGTTCCAATTTCTAATCATTATCCCTAATGGACTTTCTGGTGGTATGTCTGGTAATTTGCTCCCTTTTCTCTGGTCCCGGGTCTTCGATTTAATCTGACCCATCTAGGAATTTTACTGTGGCAATTCCTACAGCCCTTGGTTGCCTTAGTGAGAGTGTCTTGCAGGGGGTTTAGGACCTATCACCCACCCACGAATCCTATAGGAATCGCTTCGGTCCTTCACCGGCCAAGTCTCTCGCGGGAGATTGGAACCGCGGTTAGAAGACCTCCACAATCGCTTCGGAACTACGTTCCGTCTCAATCACACTCTCACACACACACAGGCAACCGAATCCCACCCAACCGAACAGTATACACATTAAATACTTACGACTCCGTCGTCTTCGTTCGGATCTTCGCGCGCAGAATTACGGGCAAAATATAGTGCTGCAGCCGGCAAAGGGAGCTCATAAAAATCTAAATCTTTGCTTGCCCTTATTCAGGTTCGAGATGGCATTAGTCCCGACCTGACTCGAACAGGAGCCACCAAATGGTGGGGGCGCCCCTCCTAGATCAAGTCAGAATTCAGGAACCAAGACCATCCCGGACGAGCCCCCAATTGTTATAAATGACTGAGTCCCAAATAGGATTACAATCAGAGTTTACAATTTATTAAACGAATAGAGGCAAGCAAACAGCGCTGGGTGCGCCGGGAGTCTCTGCTCCACCGGGACGCACACCCGTTACGTAAGGCATCTAATTTTTTATACTCCTAGGCTAATACATATTTATTACTACTTCTAAAAGAGGCAAGGTTATTATAATTGGTTTCCCGAATCCGACGTCCTTCCAGGTGCACCTGCTTATCAGTCTCTGTTAGTTTCTCGGGGGCCGCTCGGACAGGGAGACAGGGAGGCTCATATTCTTCCTCCTTATCTAGTGGTCTCTTGGCCGGCTGTCAGAAGTTACTGCACATTCGTGCAAAGTCAGCAGTTTTTCTCCGAAGAAATCCCTTTGTTCTCTTCTCGCCTAAACCCAGGCCTCAATGTTAACCCTTCAAAACCCCTTAATGGCACGAATTGCTGGACCATTTCTTACATTAGTGTTAGAAAGCCAACTTCCTTGGGTAAAATGCTTACCTTTAGCACTCCTACAGGTTCAAACAGCACCAAGAAACGATATAGGAATTTCACCATATGAGATGCTGTTCGGATTACCCTATCTGGGCAGAAGGGATGAGATACCACAATTCGAAACGAGAGAGTTTTCTTAAGAACTGTATTCTGGGGTTGTCCTCTTCTTTGTCATCTCTCAGGACCCGTGGGAAATTGGGTCCTGATTCAGACCTGGAAAGGATCAACTCCGGCCTGAATGGGAAGGAAACTTCCAAGTACTACTAACCACTGGAACAGCCATAGGAACTGCGGAAAAAGTTTGGACTCACTATACTCGAGTGAAGGCATCCGTCGACCCTAGTACCTGGGAAGCTGTTCCTACAGAAGACTTGTTGGAAGTTGAAATCAAAGAGAAAAATCTCATAGTGGACTCTGAGTGGGATAAAAGCTTACAATTGTAAACTAACCTTTTATTTTCACAGGTAACTAATGAGTGTGACTTGTGATTGAGAGAAAGGACTGGCCTATAGTGAATTGAAGTGCTCCCAAGGGGGTTTGTTATAGTAGTAGTGTACATCTTATTCTTTGTATTGATAATTATTTGGAAATTTAAGGTTTAAAAATAATGACAGGGAAAAATCAATTATTAATTTTGTTTTTAGTGATTGTAGGCCTCAGAGAAGGCCTTGGTCAATTGGCAACTTGGAAAAGGCATGACCAGATAATAGTAAGATGGGATACCCCGTAAAAATATGGGTGAATGTGACAGAGGGTTATGTACCGCAATCTGTCATGTTTGATGCTTGTGAGGTGTTAGCTTGTGAAGATTTAAATGCCCAACGACAGCTGAGCAGAGAGAACAAATAACTGGGAGAGACCCAACAGCCAGATTGAGAATAGCTGTATGGAAACGATCCTCTATTTCCATCAGAGAAAGGGAGAAACTCAAGGAGAAAACAGGAGAGAAAACAGGAGGCCCTCTTTGAAATGCGGCAGTTCAAACATTTGAGATTGAAACAGGGTACGGGGATGTGAATGCCTGGATAGAATGGGTCAAATATACTGTCCAGAGTCTCAACCATAGCAATTGCCATGCTTGTGCCTCGGGATGACCGATTGCCCAGATAGTGCCCTTCCCATTGGGGTGGACCAGGGATTCCCAGGGGATGCGATGTATGATTGCATTGTACCAAGAAAAGACTGCCTGGGGAAATGAGGCCTGTAAGTCTCTCTCTTTGCTGTTCCCTTCCTTGCGTGATAGCAATATCAGGGTTCCCCCTGCATTCTCCACAGCTATAGGTAACCATACAGCTTGTCTCTCACGGCAGGGTGTGAGTGCTACCCAGCATCTGGGAGAATTTGCCTTGTGCACAAGGACCTTGAATGCTACCAAGGACTTGATGGGAAACTGCTCAAGACTTGAGATCCCCAGGGCAGATCTCTGGTGGTACTGTGGAGGGAAGATCTTACGGTCCACCCTGCCATCTAACTGGGGAGGCACTTGTGCACTTGTTCAATTAGCTATACCCTTCACCCTGGCATTTGAAAGAGAAACATCACAAATACCCAGAAGAAGTAAAAGAAGCTTAGGAGTATCATTTGATGATAGAGCGTACATAGATTCTATTGGGGTGCCTAGAGGAGTTCCCGATGAACAGGAAGCCAGGAATCAAATTGCTGCAGGGTTTGAGTCACTGTTCTGGTGGGTAACAGTCAATAAGAATGTGGATTGGATTAATTATATTTATTATAATCAGCAGAGATTCATAAATTATACAAGGGATGCGATAAGAGGAATCGCTGAACAACTAGATGCCACCAGCGAAATGGCTTAGGAAAACAGAATAACATTAGATATGATGCTTGCGGAGAAAGGAGGTGTGTGTGTGTGATACTGGGCAACCACTGTTGCTCTTTTATACCCAACAGTGCTGCCCCGGATGGCACAGTAACTAGAGCATTGCAAGGGTTTACCACCCTTGCCAGTGAATTGGCAGAAAAATCAGTCATGTTTACATCCTTGATCATAGTAGCAGGAGTTTTGACAGCCGTTGGTTGTTGCATTATCCCTGTGTAAGAGGACTAGTACAGTGGTTAATTGAAACTGCACTATTGAAACAAATGACCATGAAGCCACCATCTTACTCCTGACACCTTACTTACACCTTACTTAGGTGAAAATCACGGTGTTAAGTCAAGTCAGATAAGTGAAGAAACATTACCACTTCAAACAGTAAAAAAGTCAAATGAAATTTGAAATTTAACAGGCCGGCAACTGAAGGCCAGGCATTGTCTGTGAAGCATCAGATAGATTGTGAACCTGGATTACCCAGTCAATGGGGAAACAGGGGAGGGTCCTGTCATCAAAAAGTATATAAACTGTGTTTTGGAACCAGTAGGTGCGCTCCTGCTTGTGGGGCGCCCGCCATTGCAATCGTGAATAAATTACTACTTCACTGAGATCCTCGCCTGAGCCTAAGTTATTGGCTACGGAGTGTTTCTGACACATGGCATACCTGGCCCCAGCTCTGCCCCCATCAGGCCTATCACCCGACCGCAAACAGAACCCACTGGCAATGCCCTTGGCTTCTCAAAGCCACTCCTGGTGGTGACCTTGTGACAGTCACCGCTTGTACAACCAGTTTCACCTGCTTTCTCATCATCTTTGTAGAAATCCTAGCCAAACTCCCACTTGCTTCCCACTCTCGGTACAAGCCAGAGAAACCCAGCCTGCATGACAGCTCTGGCCAAGACAACTGATATCTGGGTGAGGGAAAAAAAAAATTAGCTGAGGGATAGAGGCGTGGTAAACAGCTCCCTTCCTGAGGAAGAAAGAGGAATAAAGGTCCCATGTGAATGCTGACTAGCGTTTTCCATGTTCCCCTCCCGGCCAGACACCACACGTACCGTTCTGCACCAGCTGTGCCAGCAGGTTGTCCTCCTGGATCACATAGGTGGCAAAGTTGCTGCCCATGTCAATGAAAGCGTGCAGCGAGCTGGTGGTGAGGCCCTTGATGTGCTGCCTGGTGGCGGTGGGGGGATCAGCTCAGAAGCGGTAGAGGCAGGCATGGCGGGGCTAGGAGCTCACCACATTAATTGCAAGACACTGTTATAGTCGATTGATCCATAAAGTGGCCATTTAGTTTATATAGTGGCCACCACTGACTGCAATACTTAGTGGAAGTCCTCTTGCTTTCTGTGCCCCCATTTCTAACAATACCCTTCCAATGTGCCAATATGCACCCAAGGAAGCTTTCTTTTGGACGTCTTTGTTTTGGATATTACCCATTTCCTTGATTTCCCATTCCCTTTTATTTATTTATATTAGTTACTGTCCCTTGTTTCAATTTCCACGCAAACCTTTTTATTGCAGGTTTTTACTATCTTTTCCTAATCTTCTTCCCAAATGTCCCAATTCTCTGGGATTAAACTCTTCTTTCCACATACAAACTTTACTATTTCAGATTATTAATGAGCCCCGTTCCAATCATAAATCCGCAGGACTTCAGAAAAACACCTGAAGCACTCGGCCTTCCGTCTTCTAGACAAACAATAACACCTTTTCCATAAAATTTACATTTCAATAAGACCGAATTTCAAGCCGAATGCTAATTTTTCTCATGCACTTTGTTAGTAAGCCCACACGAAACAAGGAATCACTCCTGTGTATCTGTCAAGATGGGGGTTTAAAAGGTATTGAGGCCTAAATAAATTCGCTCTCCCCCTTCTTACCAAATTCCCAGGGCTCAGGCCCGAACCACCAAAGAAGTGACTCTCTGTTCTAACACTTTGATAATCACTCACCCCCCCCCCACCCCGATACTTGGGAAACTGACCAAACACCACCGCGAATATACCCAAACTTCTAAACTGTTACTTAGATAATGCTCCCACCTTCCTCCTTGACACACTCAAAACATTTAAGAACAAAATAGGATTACAAGATGCACCACCGGGGGTGGATTGTTAGGATATAGAGGTGGTAGGTTATCCAATGACTCCCATTCATCATCTTTTTCTTTTTCCTTTTTTTTTTTTCTCTTCTTCTTCAAACTTCTCGTCTGCTTTTAGTGTAAATATTGAGGCTGGAAAAGGACGTGAAGTCCTGATCCATAATCCTGCGTAATCACTTTCCTCCTGGCTAAAAGGTTCCTTTGAATTAACATGTATATTTAAGGCCTGGCAAACCCAGTCTTCAAAGGATCCGAAAACGGGCCAAAAGACATGTGGTCTTAAAGGCTCCTTTGGCCATTCTATCATACAATACTGAATCATTTTTAATTTACTTTTTTCCTTTTCTGGGGCCCCTATCGTTCCAATTTCTAATCATTATCCCTAATGGACTTTCTGGTGGTATGTCTGGTAATTTGCTCCCTTTTCTCTGGTCCCGGGTCTTCCATTTTGTCTGACCCATCTAGGAATTTTACTGTGGCAATTCCTACAGCCCTTGGTTGCCTTAGTGAGAGTGTCTTGCAGGGGGTTTAGGACCTATCACCCACCCACGAATCCTATAGGAATCGCTTCGGTCCTTCACCGGCCAAGTCCCTCGCGGGAGATTGGAACCGCGGTTAGAAGACCTCCACAATCGCTTCGGAACTACGTTCCGTCTCAGTCACACTCTCACACACACAGGCAACCGAATCCCACCCAACCGAACGGTATACGCCTTAAATACTTACGACTCCGTCGTCTTCGTTCGGATCTTCGCGCGCAGAATTACGGGCAAAATATAGTGCTGCAGCTGGCAAAGGGAGCTCATAAAAAAATCTAAATCTTTGCTTGCCCTTATTCAGGTTCAAGATGGTGTTAGCCCCGACCTGACTCGAACAGGAGCCACCAAATGGTGGGGGCGCCCCTCCTAGATCAAGTCAGAATTCAGGAACCAAGACCATCCCGGACGAGCCCCCAATTGTTATAAATGACTGAGTCCCAAATAGGATTACAATCAAAGTTTACAATTTATTAAATGAATAGAGGCAAGCAAACAGCGCTGGGTGCGCCGGGAGTCTCTGCTCCACCAGGACGCACACCTGTTACGTAAGGCGGCTGGTTTTTATGCTCCTAGGCTAATACATATTCATTACTACTTCTAGAAGAGGCAGGGTTATTATAATTGGTTTCCCGAATCCGAAGTCCTCCCAGGTGCACCTGCTTATCAGTCTCTGTTAGTCTCTCGGGGGCCGCTCGGACAGGGAGGCTCATATTCTTCCTCCTTATCTAGTGGTCTCTTGGCCGGGTGTCAGAAGTTACTGCACGTCCGTGCAAAGTCAGCAGTTTTTCTCTAAAAAATCCCTTTGTTCTCTTCTCGCCTAAACCCAGGCCTCAATGTTAACCCTTCACACCCCTTAGTGGCACGAATTGCTGGACCATTCCTTACACTATAGAGAGCGATAAGGTTGCCCCTGAGCCTCCTCTTCTCCAGGCTGAACAAGCCCAGCTCCCTCAGCTGCTCCTCTTAAGCCTTGTTCTCCAGACCCCTCACCAGCTTTGTCGCCCTTCTCTGGACTCTCTCGAGCACCTCCATGTCCGTCTTGTAGTGAGGGGCCCAAGCTGTGAACACAGCCTGCACCATGCCCACAGGATGGGCACCGAGTGGCTCCAGCCCACAGGGAGCTTCCACGGCCTCTGCAATGTCCTCGGTGAGATGCTGGAGCCCCACACCAGTCCTGCGGAGCTGGCGCATGGGGCCGAGGGACAGAAGGGGACAATTTTGCCATGTAGGCAGCCCCTGCTGTGACCGAGTGGGGGAAACCAGACAGGCTCTTCCTCCCCGAAACCAGCACCTGCACGTGACGAGAATGAAACATCCCGTGCTGGCCTCAAAACTGCTGGTTTTAGGGCGGCATCATGGCTGGCTGAGCAGCAGGGACGGCTGTGGGGCTGATTCACGCTGCATTTCCTCCACACCTCTGTCATACCCCTGCGATTCCTGCCTGGCACTGCTCAGGCTGGTAGCGGGCTCATCCCACTCAGGACTGGCGTCACACAGGGGTTTGGGGCACTTTGGTGGGCCCAGGTGGGGCTGTGTCCGTGGGGAGGGGGACGCCCGTGGGGCTGTGCCTGGGGAAGGTCACATTGGTGGGGCTGGGGGCTGGGAGGTCTGTGGGGCAGGAGGCCAACTCTGTGGGGCTGGGATATGCTGTGTGTGGGGGGTGGGTGTTTGTGGGGTGGGTGTCTGTGGAGCCGGGGGTCTGTAGGGCAGGAGACCAAACTTGTGGGGTCAGGACACGCTGTGTCCATGGGGTAGGTATCCGTGGGGTGGGTGTCCATGGGGCCAGGTCCGTGTGGCCAACTCAGTGGCTAGGGGTCACAGCGACGGCAGCGCCCCCCCCCCCCTTGTCCCTCCCCCAGCGCAGAGTCAGGCTCCGCCCCTTCCTCCGCCAGCCAATGAGAACCCTCCCAGCGAGGGGCCGCCCCTTCCCCGCTGTCATCACACACCCGCACGTGGAGGGGGCGGGCTCCGTGCTCTCTGCGTCACTGCCCCCGCGCTCTCCCATTGGCCTCGTCCGCTCACCTCTCCCCTCTCCACGCACCGCCCTCCGCCCGCCTCACCAATCAGCGGCGCGGAGGCAGCTGGGGGGGCGTGGCCCTGAGGCGCACCCGGAAAGAACGCCCGGAGTCGGGGCTGCGGCAGCGGCCTTGGTGGGTCCGGGCCGGCACCGAAAGGGTTAATCCTCCTCCGCTCCGGTTCCAGAACGTTCGGGGGGCTTCGTGCCTGGGGGCGGGAGCCCGATGTCCGCCGGCGGTGGGGGGCACGCGGAGCTACCGATAGGGGACGGTAGGGGCTGGGTGCACGCGGTGACCGGGCGGTTTGGGGACAGGGGGGTTAAGGACAAGGGGTTTAGGGACAAAGGGTATAGGGAGAAGCCTTCCCCGAGGGTTTAGGGGAAAAGGCGGTTTAGGGGACAGGGAGTTTGGGGACAAGGGGGCTAGGGACAAGGGGTATAGGGAGAAGCCCTCCCCGAGGGTTTCAGGGCGAAGCGTCGCCTGGCCAAGTCCCGCTGCCATCCCCGTTTCACCCTGGCAGGCAGAGCGGCGCTGGTGTGAGCGAGGCGCGGGGCTGCCTCGGGACTACGGCTCCTGGCATGTAGCCCGGTGGCCATCGCCCCTGCGGGGTTGGTGCTGTTCAGGTACCAGGTTTTGGGGGCCTGCTGGTGGAGGCACGGCTCGCCAGGGAGCTCGGCCCTGCTGCTGTAGGGGCAGACCATGGGGAGTAACATGGCGCTTTGATTTTACTGTTAGGGTTTGCTGTTCTGTCCTGGCAGCTTCCTTGCAGCTGAGCGAAGCACCCAGGCTGTGTTCACTTCCACTGGTACATGCTGAGCTTTCCCCATCCCTGTTCCCTCGGTGTTTTCAGGTCTTGCTCCCTCCTGGGCTCGAGGAGAGGGGAGGAAGCTCCCTCACTGAGTTCAGCTGGCCTCGGAGGGTGGGGAGGCACATCTGCACTGCTGTCTTCCTCCTTTTTGTCCAGCATCAGTGTTTAGTCCTGGCATGTTTCTGCATAGCAAAGGGCAGAGACACCCAGGCTTATTTTTTATTTTTTTCAGGTTTTCCTCCTGAGCCTGAGGATGGTTTTGGGGGGTGGGTATTGATCTGACTCCTGAAAATTGATTTTCCTAGACTCCTGATGCTTCCCCAGCCCTGTATCTGCCCTTACTGCTCCATGCTTCCCCATGCTTGTCCCCTTTTAGTGCTAGATTTGGTGTCATCGTCACGCACTGTGTGGAAATCCACAGTGCCAGGGGGGCAGGATTCTTTCTGGGTACAGAACGAGAAAACATGTCATCCCTATGTACGTGACAGCAGGTGTAAAGGGAAGTGAAGCTGTATGGCTTAGAAAAATGGTATTCCAAGAGGGCCGTCAGCATAGCTGTGATCAAGTTATCAAAGACTTCCCTGGCTGGAGGAATTAATGAGTCAGGTTTGAAGCAGGACAGGTGTGAAGGGCAACATGGGTGAAATCTCAAAGGGAGTCATTTGTATGTTAACAGATGGCTTGTGGACCATGTCATTGTGGGTGATTCTGCAGTGAAAATCTTCTCTTGGAGGTTTTGCCTGATTTCTTTCCATCTCACATCACAGCCGGGACCCCCTCCCTCCAGCACGTGGGTCCCTGCACCCAGGTAACAGCTGCATGTTTCTGGTCTGTTCTCCTGTTTGCAGCACCTGGCAGCTCTGCTTCCCGCAGCCGTCTTCTCTGAGCAGCTCTTTTAGTTTGTTTTTCCATTTCTCTTGCGCTTATGGGTAAGTGAGCCAGGTTGCTATAACCTCCAGAGAACCGTGTCTCACAAAGTTTAAGGTTTGCTCTAAAAACTGTTTTCTTTGACTGGAAGCTGCCTTGCACATCTTTGTCCTCTCTTTGCTCCTCTCCTTCATGGTCTCCTTTTCTTGGCCTCGCCAATGCTTAGCTGCCAATTAATTTTCCCCCGTTTCTGTCACTGTCCCCATCTGATTGTGAATCCTGTGTGAACAGCAGCTGAGTTCGCGTGCTCTGCATTTCAGAAAGCTGCAGGACAGGTCAGTGGTCTGCAGCCAGAGCCGCCTGCCTGGTGGCCTTGACCACCCCCAGCCAAGCAGTGCGGTGGCAGAACAGCACTTGGATGGAAGCCTACGGAGAAGTCCTGTGTGCTGCAAGAAGTACAGTTGGTGATTCAGCTGGAAGTGCTTTTTAGTAATGAACGCATGTCCCGGGCCTGGGCTGATGCCAACACTGTGATTGTTGTTGGAAGTTAACAAAGATGCAAAGCCCTTTGTGCAGGAGCTGAAGTGATAATCCAGATCTCCTGGCCTCAGCCCACAGGGGGTAATTGCTGTCTTCCTGGGAAGGGCTTTTGCCAGTCCCTATCGGACAGATTGCCCTTGCTTCCTGTGCTATGGCAGTATGTGGGTGGCAGCACTTCAGCTGTGTCCAAGGCAATTCTTGTCACAGGCATGCTCACACTCACAACCTTCCCTGAAAGGCAGTGTGGTAGAGCGGGGAATCAATGGAGGCTTTTAAATGTATATACAAACATATATATTTATACGCACACACACAAGTCGCTCTTAGTGGGGCTTGGTATGTATGTAAGCTCTCTGAAACCATAGTCCTGGTGACTTGGTGACCAGCAGCACAGCATCCCGGTGGCATCTCTCCTGGGATGCTGGTGGGGGTTGACCTAACATCAAGCAGGTAACATCAAGCAGAAGCTTTCTGGGTGCCTTCATGGTTGTTTTATGGACCAGTGCAGCGGGAAGCTGGTGTGTAGGTGCCTCTCTGTGTCATGGTGCAAAGGCTGAGCCTGTACCGCTGCTCCTGTAGAGCAGAGCGCGGCTGCTCGGCTGCCATTATTCAGGCTGCTGGTGTTGCTTCAGAGCGGTGCCCAGAGTGAGAGGACAGGCTGGGGAGCAGGGGCTGCACCCAGCCAACTTTTGCTGATCATCCTAGTAGCTAGGGGAGTGTGAGGCCAGGTTTTGGGGAGGCTGGTACTGTCCTGGTTTTCAAGGACATAGCTTCTGCACAGCGCTATCTCTGGTAGTCTGTAATTGCAGCGCTGGGAGCCCAGGGAGGAGTCTTAAACAATGCCTTTGTGACAGTTTTGGCTGGCCTCATGGAGATTTCTATAAAGCAGTTGTCGCTTTCCCCCTTTGCCGTAGCCTGGGAAATGCTACAGCCTTGGGTTTGACTGGGTCTCTTTGGGTTGCTGAGAGCTCCGAGTTCCCTCGCAGCAGCGTTTGGCCTTTCCTGCCTTGGCTCTGCCATGAGGTTTGGTGGGCAGCCTGGGGAGAGCACAGCAAGAGGCTGTGCTTGTCCCTAAACCATATCCTGGTGTGCCCACGGATGCACAGGCAGCGCCTGTGTGGTGAAGCAAAGCACGGCTGCGGAGGGTAGGGAGGAGCAAAGTCAAGGCTTCCCGCTGAATTTGGGGAAGGGGAACAGTGGCAGCAACCTCAGCAGCTGTCTCTTGGATCCAGCTCTGGCTTCCTGGGGGAAACGACCATGTCTACCTGGAGTCATACAGGGTGATAACTGGAACCACAGGGGAAGGTTGTAGCTGGGGAGGGGTGGCTTTAGCACAGGTAGGAGATACTGTGGGGTCTTCATGATGCTGGGGGTGCTTGTGGTCTTTCGGAGCTGTGTGCAGGCCATAAAACTGCTTGGCTTGGGATATGAGCAATCACTGACCGGCCAGCTTCGGGGAGGTCATCTTGTGTGGGCAGGTTATTTCTCAGCTGAGCTTAATGTGTGCACTGCACTGTGCACTTGTCTTTCCAGGTGACCCAACGCAGCCAGAACAAGCAGCCCCAAGATCATGCTGCAGGTGCTGAGAGCTGCCTTTCCTGTCTGCTTCAGTCCTATGCTCAGGTTAGCACTCATTTGATCATTACTGGTTTCTCTTCCTTCTTCAGGACAGTTTGAGGAAGACCAGGAATGCAGTGCTTTCCTCCTGCCTCCCCTTGGTCCTTGGGGACAGCTCAGTACAGCAGGTGTCACGGAGCTGCTCACACTGCCCGGGCTGGCAGGGTGGCTGAGGGAGCCTGGGTCGGTGTCACCTGTGCTGCTAAGACTGCTGAACACTGCACGCAGTTGGAAGCTCAAGGGTGGTGTATTTTAAACCCTTGGGAACTTGCTGTCTGTGGTGCTCACTGAGCTTGTCCTTCTGTCCACCAGCGGTATTGAGCAGGAGGATTTCCCAGCTGCTGCTCTGCTGCTTGCTGTCCTTCACTTGAAAAAACAGAGGTAAGGCTTCACCCAGAGTTCACTAGAGGCATGATCCTGCTTTCTGTCAGAACCAGTTGAGCTCTGCCTGTGTTTTCCCGAGACTTTGTACTTCTAGGAGGGAGCCTGGCTCTCAGCCATGGTGTATCAGTGAAGTGTTTCAGGAGGACTAGTAGTCTTGGTATTGCCACTGACCAGAAATGTGAAGGTCTTTGGGAAGGGAGCCTTCACCTGTACTTTGGTTTTGGAGAACCACAGCGAGCTTCTCTCTTGGCCCAGAGCTCAGGTGCAGTTTGGCCAGGAGAGGTTTCGTGGAGAAGCCGCCATTCAGCGCACGTGACTGCCCAGGCTGCGTGGCTCTTCCTCTCAGTGTCTGCCAAGGAAGGTTGGGGCCAGGCCAGAGACAAGTGGAGGCTGGGCCTTAGGTCATCTTCTCCTTCCCATTTCCTTCAGCCTGATGCTTAGGTGGAACCCGCAGGCAGTGAGGCAGGGGTAGATTCACCTGGGAAGTTAAAAGGAGGGAAGGAAGGAGTCCTTCATGCAAACTCCCTGTCACATGGTGTGGTAGCAGCAGAGCAGCCCCTTTATCCAGCTGAGGTGTGGCAGCCACTAATGCCTGCTCCTTGCTGGGATCCTACATCTTTCTTAATGATGGAAAAGAGATGTATTATGTGGCTATGACCAGAGAAGAGGTGTGTTTTGCTGGGGCTGCTTGCAGATCCCCATCCACCAAGCTCACAATACTCTCTCAGGGCTCACCTTCCTTGTGACAAGAGGCATTTTAACGCAAGGATCACCACATTGAATCCACTTTTTATTTTCTATCTGCTGACCAAATAGTTTGACACTTCCCAAGATGGCAAACCTCCCGTGTATGTGTAATACAACAACTTCTCCCAGTACCTGGTCGTAGCATGAACCTGTTTTCTGTGGCTTGGATATCACCTAACCCAGATGATATCAGTGAGTTTACGTTTGGGCTGAATTAATTTTGTTAGCTCAGATGGTACAGCTGGCAGACCCTTGGATAGATTTGCAGTGCCCCCATCAGGAAGGGGATGCAATGCCCTGCTGTCAAACTCAGAGCTAATAAAGCCGGGGTTAGATGTTCAGCAGAAAGTGGTCAGCCTAGCATCAGTCAGCCTGCTCTTAGCATGTTTAGGCTTCCATTGTCCCTTAGTCTTACCAGTAGGTCCTCTTTACACAGGAAACCTCAAGGAAATGCTGCTCCCCCCTTCAGGGATGGGGCCCTGGGTTCCTCATGAGTATTGGCACTGGAGTTATGCAAGGAATCCCCTCTTTGCCCTACCATTTCTGCTGCAAGTAGGGTGGGCATTCAAAGATCCTGTTCTTGGGAGTGTTGGGACAGCTGGATCCTTGTTCAGTTCTCACTGCTCCCAAGAATGGAGCAGAGGATCATCTGCTGGGGCTAATTTTAGGCCTCTAAATATTGCCGATTTCCCCCTGAGTTCCTATTTGTGTGCAATCCTGCTATGCAAGAGTCCTGTATGCTAGAATGTAAAGGTTTTGCAGGGGCATAGTGTGCTGGGGATTGGGAAGAACTTTGAATTTCTCACTTACCTAAAGTGTCTAAGCCAAATCCTTTCCATATCAGATGTAGGTGTGACCTTCCTTTTTTCAGCCTCATGCCAAGCATCCTTTGGACCTTGCTTTGTGGGTGCCCACGCACTGCGTGCCTGCAAACCATCAGCTTTCCACCCTTTGCCTGCCAAAAACTTAGCATCTCTCTCGTTCACAGCAGTCAGTTCCTGTCACCTTGGATCATAGAATCATAGAATATCCCGAGTTGGAAGGGACCCATAAGGATCATCAAGTCCAACTCCTGGCACCGCACAGGTCTACCCAAAAGTTCAGACCATGTGACTAAGTGCACAGTCCAATCGCTTCTTAAATTCAGACAGGCTTGGTGCAGTGACTACTTCACTGGGGAGCCTAAACTTCCCCTGCCTCAGCTTAACACCGTTCCCGTGGGTCCTATCACTGGTGATAACGGAGAATAGGTCACCTGCCCCTCCACTTCCCCTCGCGAGCAAGTTGTCGACTGTGATGAGGTCCCCCCTCAGCCTCCTCTTCTCCAGGCTGAACAGGCCAAGTGACCTCAGCCGCTCCTCATACGTCTTCCCCTCTAGGCCCTTCACCATCTTCGTCGCCCTCCTCTGGACACTCTCCAACAGTTTAATGTCCTTTTTGTACTGTGGTGCCCAGAATGCCCAGGATGGATGCATCCAGCAGTAAACGCAGTTTTCCGTTAAGGCTTTGGGTGTGGAAATGCTCCAAGACCCATGAGAGCAGGGCTCTGACCTTCTCTTCATGGCTGGGTGGCTGCACAGCATCTGCTCCTGATATCCTCCAAACTAGCACAGCACACAGTGAGGCCTCCGGGCCTCTCCCTTATCTGCACACACAAGGCTTTTCAGCCCCTCTGCCCTTTCTGGTTTCCACCTGCTCAGGCGATTGTTGTCACGTATTTCAGCCAAGCTGAGGTTAGCACTGAGCTCTGCCGAGTTCTGTGTTGAGGCAAGATGTAGCTCTGTAGTTCTGGCCCATCTTTATTTTTAGCCTGTGTAAGACTTGTTTGATGGTATCAAAAGGAAGTTGCACATTCTCCTGAGCCCCATGACTCATCCTGGATGAGGACCAAGGCTTTGCTAGCTTCTGCTATAACCCTCAAGTGATGTAACCCGTTGTGGTGGGCCCTACGCGATCTGGGGAAGGGCAGAGGAGGGAAGAGTAGCAGTGAGGGAAGCAGAGCTTTTAGAAGTTTTGTTTTATCCATCTTGTCAAGTCACTAAATTAATTCATCTAAAGATACGGGCAGGTATCACACCTGAATGTGGCTCAGCAGGGTCCTTTGTCTTTCCTTGCATCTTGTGCCTGTGTCAGAGAGGAGCTCTGCTTGCACGCTGGGTTGAGTAACCATTTAACAGCACATAGCAACAGTAGACAACAGTTTTTAGGACAGGAAGCGAATCAGGATCTTGTCTCCTGTTCAAGCCACAGCAAGGTTAAGTGCAGCAGAACAGAACTGCCTAAAGTGGAAATGGGCTGGACTGGAGAGCAGAGACTTGGCTGCCCTAGAGACCTCTGCTGGGCTGCGGTGAGAAGAGCCTGGGACCTCTGTTTCCATCAAACCTGGTGCTGCCACAAGGTAGAAGGAGCTGCAGGGGGCTTTCTGATGTGCAGAAAGCCACACGTTGCGCTGCTGGCGACAGCGGGAGGCTGGGCAGGGGCTGCATGTCACCACAGGGATACTGTCACCCAGGTGGGGCAATGTGCCTCGGTCTGGCCTGAGCACCGTGCCCACCCAGCGGGCTGGGATGGGGGCTTGTGGGGGCTGCCTGCCTCCCTTCTTCCTTGGGTTTTTTTTGGAGCACATTGAGGCTTTCATGTGCCGTATGGAGGTTTGGTGTGTGGGATGGTGGGGAGGGGACAGCAAGGCTTGGGGGAGCAGAGACAAAGGAGGGGGGCAGCAGGGCACGCTGGGGGGATTGCCATGGCAACTCGAGCTTTTGGCAGCCTGTGCCGTGGCGCCGGGCCAGCTGTGCATCCCACTGCAGCCCTGGCCCCCTCCTGCTGTGGGCTCTGTGCCCCACTGGCCCCTGCAGCCATCCTCCCCAGGGAGCAGCTTCAGGGCGAGTGGCTGTGGTACTTTGTCTGGCTCAGGCAGCTCCTGTTTGCTCAGGTTGAAGCCTTGAGTTGCAGAGCAGGCCCAGCCGGAGGGAAACCGGTCTTCTAAGCCCTCTCACTGAATCATGGAGGACAGCGTGGCATTCTGCTGCCATTGCTCATCCTCGGTTAATCAATGTAAGTGGGTCCTGCCGTGCCTGCATCTTTCAAAGATGCCGAGCCCCGTACCGCACCGTACATCTCGCACAGCCGGTTTGCCTTGCTGTGGGGTAGCTGTACTCTGATGGAGAGCAGACACTGATGAGCCCTGTGATATGGTGTGAGACCATCCTCTGGGCAGGTAAGGGAGGCATTGAGCAATTCTGAAGCTGCTTTTGGGAAGACCCCTTGCCAGAGGCTGGCATAGGGCCAGCTCCTGGTACTAAAGGAAGCAGGGAACATCATTGCCATTCATATGGCTGCATGGAGAGAAGGGGTCAGGAAGTCAGGCTCCAGCCTGGCCATAATATGAGTGTGACTGAGACCTGACCTGTCCTCTGAAAAGTGCCTAAAGCCTTGGGTGTGAGCCAGGGGGACAGGACTAGCTGGTCGCAAGCACAGCTTGCCCATCTCGACATGGATCACTGTGTGAGCTGTAAACCTCTCTCATTACACCTTCCAAAGGTCAGTGCTCTTTCCCCAGCCCAGCACGAGGGAGGGAGGAGTCTGCCCTGCCTTCAGAGGATGCTCTGAACTGATGCTGGTCAGACATGGGGTTGTTATAGGATGGTGAGTGCTGCTGTGGTGCCTGCGGTCAGGATTCATCTGAGACCAGGATGTTCAGGCAAAGCTGGAGGGGAAAGGATGCCCAAACAGCCCTACATTCACAATTGTCATGGCGCTTGCCTGAGCTCTGACCCCTCCTTCCAGCTCTGAACCAGGGTACAAAGCCTCAGAAATTCTCCTGGAAACCGTTTTCACCATTTGCAATCCACCATAGTGTCTGTGTCAGGCCCTAGGGTGATTTTAAGACCTGCATGGGCTGCCCATCTCTGTCCAATGCTGTAGTTCCAGCTGTCTTAAAGCTCCCAAATGAGTTGAACTTGTTTGTGAAATGTGCCCTGGGCTCTAGACCCTGATGTTCCCAAGGGAGAGCAAACAAGGAGGTGAAAGCTGGACCCTGGATCTGAAGTGAAAGCTGCCTGCAGCAGATACCTGTGTGCTTCCTCCCTCAGGCTCCCAAGAAAGTTTCCTTTCCTTCACAAAGGGGAGCAGCTTGCTCTACACTGCCAGCTGGAGCTTCCTTCCCATGGGGGAAGCTGAGACACTGATACCTGATGTTGAGGGCAATTTCAGATCATCAGCTCGAGCACTGTTCTTAACGCACGTGACCTTCAGCACTTGGTGTAAGAGTTGACATTGCAGTATGTTACAGGCATGGACGGTGGCAGAGTGATCAAAATCCACTGAGCCAAGCAGTAGTTCCCTCTGACCCCATTTGCGCAGCCTGTTTCTTCTGATCTTTCCTCCGGACTGAGGCCCCAGGGAGTGCTATGGAATATCATGGAGTGGTGGCAGGGCTGAGTGGATAAAGCTGTGCGGTGTGTGTGTTGGGGCGTGGATTGCCGGTTTGTAGGGTAGAGAGTGTTTTGGTTTTTTTTTTCCATTTATACAGCACCTTGCATGCCGAGATCCTTGTCTAAGACTCAAGGTCCTGGGTGCTGTGACCTGATGAGTTATAACTGTGTCATCTTTGAAGTGCTGCTCCCTATTTTTCTGTCTTGCCTCCTCACACTGCATTTTTAAGTGCAGCACAAAGGATCAGAAAAGCCCAAAGGCAGTGGGGTCACATCAGCTCCCGATTTGGGGAGGAGTTAGGCATCCGTGCTGGAATAAGCATTTAGGGAGTGGCAGCCAAAAGAGATTTCCTCCTGGCTGAGCTGCAGCGTTGAGGTTCAGAAAGTACTGTGTGGGTTACGTGCTGCACTCTGCTGCCATCACCTCAGCAGCTCTGGGACACGCACGCTTGTGTGGAGCCAGATGGGGACACTTTGTTGAGCAGCATCACTCTGACAAAATGGCCAGTGACCTTTTGGACATCAGGAGCAACCTTAATGGTGCCGCTGCTGAAAGACTGCTGGGGACTTCAGCAGGGACATGAAAAATTGTTGGGTCCAGAAGGAAAATTTGCCTTGGTGGGCGCTGCTACCTGCATTCCCTAAATTGTGAGAAGATAGTCAAGCCCAGCGGTGCTGTACAGATTGTCCTGTCTGGAAGATGTGTAAAGAATAGTTTGCAAGAGCCAACTATTTGCTCAACTGAAACCTGGGGGAAGCATGTCTGGACTCACTGCTCTGGGTTTTTTTTTGCTGCCAGGCAGCAATTCTGTGGCTGTGCAGAGAGGGCATAGTAAAAACAGTTAGCAGGCACTTGTGTCCTTTCCATACTGTGCTTCCCTTACTGCTGGGATTAGTCAAGCTGGGCCAGCAGTGTACAAAGGGTAATTCCTGAGGTCCTCTCTGCTGTGGCTGCCAGCAAAAGAAAGCACTTGTGGTATCAAGTGACAGGTCTGAGCTTAGCTTTCAATTGATTTTCTAGGAGCCTGCAAGAGCCAAAAATATTAGCAGACTTTGAGGAACTGGAATGTTCTCAGACTTTTTGTCTTGGGCTGGTTGGCCTGCCTCTCCCTGAGGCTGCCAGTCTGGGTTCTAAAGGTATTTGCAGTGGTTTGTCCTGGCCAGGTGATAAAACTTGGTGGAGAGAGCCAGAAGTCGTGGCACCAAGCTGCCAGCCTGAAAGTGCTCCTCTGGCTGCTGTGCCTGTTTCCTGCAGCTGAAGGGCTGTTTCGTGGCTTGAATTTGTGGAGGAAGCAGGCTTCAGATTGGAAATAGCCTCTCCCTTTCTCCTGTGTATCTCTCTTCCTGGCAGCTCAGTAAGAGTGATTTATTATCAATAACAGCTCTCTCTCATTCTGTTTCCCTACACTATCTTACTGATAGAGTAACTGAACAAAACGCAGCGTTGCTTCTGGTAGGAAGCTGCTATCAGAGGCCTGTCATGTAGCAGAGGCTGGAAGCAAGGAGCAGTTTACCAGGAAATGCCTGCCTTCATTTCTTGGGAAGGAAAAGACATCTCACCCCTGAAAGCTTCCTTACAGCCTAACTTCAAATGTTGCTGGTGGAGCTGCACTGTGTGAGCAGTGGTGAGAATGCTGCCCTCCAGAGCCTGGGAAAGGTGTGACCAAAGTGGTGGTACAGGGAGAAAAGTCAAATTCTGTCTTTAAGTGAACCTCCATGAGGAGTACCAAAAAGAAAAGGTATTGCTTGTATAAATCCTTGTAAGGAAAGAGTGGGGAGTTTCCTTTAGAGTGAGCTTGTCTGAAACTTGATATGTCTCAGATGTGTGTTAAGAGAGAAATGAAAAGACTATACTATAAAGCGATAGGGGATAATGAATTTAATCTAACGTTGTGCCCTGGGAAGCAGAGCTGGGGCAAGGATATTGACAGTAACATTATGCTTTGTGTGGCAACAAAAGCAAATGCCACCTGAATGCATGTCCCTGGGAGGGTGAAAGGGTTTGCTCTGCAGTCCCCAGGAGGATGGGAGCAAGGCAACCAGGAGACAGAAACCTGGGGGAAGATGCCAGGAGATCTGTAGATAAGCAGTGCCTGATAGCTGTGCATCTTCAGCATGAGCTTTGCTTTCCCATTTGGCAGATCTGGTGAACTGGATGGCAACGCTGGGCACTTAATCTCATTGTGGTCATGATAAATGCAACAGAGAAAGAGTAACTTCAATAGCATTAGTGAAATGTCTGAACTGGAGCCTAAATGATCAAATCTTTATCATTAGCCTCTGTTTACAGAGTAGATGGGTGGTGATCCAGCCCCCTACCAGCCTTTTGGGAGCCAGGGCATTCTTCTGTTTTATAATGCAATCTCTGGGTCTCTAATTTTTTGGTTCCTATGTGGTGTTACCTTTCTTGGCTGAGTTACATGCACCTGCTGTATGCTGGGGTTGTCAGAGGGCAGGATGCCCTAATGCTAACAAAGTGACTTCTTTCTTGAGGTTTGTTTGGCAGAAAGCTTCTGTTTTCCCCCATTTACTGATGGGCACCACTGCAATTTCTTGCCCCTCCTGCAGGAGCAGCAGGGGCACTTTGGGCCAGGCTGAGTGGTGCAGAGACCAGGAGCTTTCCATGCCACGAAGCTGCTGCTGTGACGATGCCCTCCCACTCAACACCCAGTGCCTCCCACCCTGTCCTGCTGCCCTGTCCTGCGGGGATGCACTGTGCTGGCCCTACAGCAAGGACACCTCTCACCCAGGGGCTGGCCAGTGATGGGGTGACAACCTGATGCGGGCCACACCATCCTCGCCCTGCTCCCCAGTGCTGGGTGCTGCCCATCTGCTCCTTTTCCCTGGGACAGGGACAGCACGCCATGCATCAGTTTCCCTGTGAGGCGGGGAGGGACAGAACCAGACTGGTAAGGGGTGGAGGGGAAGTTGCAGCAGCTGGTAGGAAATGGTGTTTTGGGGTGCTGCAAGGTGGCCCTGCCCCATCCTGTCTACAGAGGTGGTGTTTGGGGGTGCTGTGGCGCAAGCTTGCCTTGTCTGCTGTGAAGGTGGTGTTTTGGGGTGCTGCAAAGCAGCTCTGCTCTGACCCAGCCGCAGAGCTAGCATCTTTGGATGTTGCAGAGCAGCTCTGCCCCACGCTGTCTTCTCCTGTGCTGGGGATCCTGCTAGGCTGGGGAGGGCTGGTTGCATCTCCCATCCCCTCTGCTCACCCACGTGCAGGGTGTAAGATCACGGATGGTCCTGTGGCCCTGCTTCTGCTGGTGTCCGATTCATGGGGTGCTGCTCGGGCATGGGTCAGAGCTTACCTGCTCAGGCCAGAGTCAGGAGTGCTCTCACCTATGTGCAGGCTGCAGCAGGAGCTCTGTGGCATCCCTCGCTGTCTGTGCTTTGCAGCTGCGGGCAGGAGCAGAAGGGTCCTTGCAGGAGTGATGAGGGGAGTGCACAGTCCCACTGCTCCCTTCCTCACTCCCATTCCTGTTTTGTGGCCCCAAATCTGCCTGCTTGTGGCACAGATTGTAATAAACCTGTTAAACTGGGGACAGACACTGTACAGAGCCATGAACCCTTCCCACCCCAGTGTTGCTGCAGCAGCGTGGGGCAGAGTCCCCACATGCACTGCTTGGCAGTGGATAGTATTGAGGATGAGGGTGAGGATGGTCAAAGGGGTCTTATTCTGCGTCCACCAGAAGATTGTCAGCACAGCTCTTCCATAGGTCCCATGGCTGTCGGAACCTGCCATGCTTCTGTGAAGCACTTTGTATGTGAGGCAGTGCCCCAAGAGTTAAACCACAGTCGTGGGGCAGGGTTTGTAGCAGGAACAAAGAGGGCTTTTAAAGTTGGGACAGGAATAGAGGGAAGGGATTGAGCCTTTCCCAGTGTGTTGAATTACAAAGGTCATGGAGACCCCTTTGCTGGGAGCCAGCAGCAGTTGAGGTCCCTGTTGGAAGTGGGGCAGAGAGAGAGGAGATTGTGGAAATCGGTGAGGGCGAGTTCTTGGGGAGCTTTAAGACCAGAGTGAAAACTCAATTGTATCCCGAGACAAATGAGCACTGAACATAAGGCTGGGAGGTCGGGATTGTCTGCTCAGTTCAAACCTTCTATCCTGACGTTTTGGGGTGGCTTGTTTTTTTTTTTTTTTTTTTTCCCTATATCTCACTCCTTGATGTGAAAGTGTTTAAGCTGCGTTATTCCCACCCCTGCTTTTGAGGCTGGTAGTGAACATGTCAATCATCCTTTCTGCAGTGGAGAATTGCTTTGCTGCCTGGGGAGGCTGAGAGGGAAGGACCCAGCAGCACATCGAGGTCTCTGGGTATCCCAATCAGGGTGATAAACTACAGCTGAATTGATCAGGGCAAAAATAGCAGGAGCTTCTGTCTGGAGGAGTGGGGGGTTAAATGCAGGGGGACAGGCTTCCTGGGAAGGATCCTGGTGTAAAGTTAGTTGGACCAAAGGAGGAAGAAGGAGCCCTTGTCTGCTAGAAGGAGACTGGCTTTTGATCCATGGGGAAGTGGCGAGGCTGCCTTGGCTGAATGGACTAGCGCTGGGGCATCCAGGTATCTTGTAAGCACTATTCAAAAGTGTGGGGCAAGGGGGCACTTGCAGCTGCCCCACAGGTGGCAGCTGGATTTATGGCATCACCTATGCAGCCAGTGCTTGGGCTGCTCCTGCCTGCTCTGTGCTGGTGAGTGCTGCAGGTTGAGCAGAGGGTGCAAGGCAATGCCTGTGAGGGAGGCCATCTCTAAAATGCAGAAGAGAGCCTGCAGGCACGTTTTGCTTTGTCAGAAAGCTTTTAAATGCCTGCCCAGGCTAAAAGTGGATTTTTGCATGTGTAGTTCAGCAGGAAAGCCTAAGTCTGGCTGCTTTCCTATCCTGGCCTTTCTGCTTAGCGTCATCTGCGCTGGGTGCCTTGTGGGGCACAGCAGCAGAGGGACCAGAAAAAGTTAGGGAAGGGATGGATGGCAGAAACCTCCACTTCCCTTCCCACAGCAAGGTGGGAAGAGAGCACAGCTTGTTTCCATCTTGAGCCTCGGCCGGTGCGAGCCAGCCCACCCAGGATGTGTATGGAGGGCTGCAGGATGTGCTGAGTCAACAAGAGCATCCCTTTGCACAGGGAGGTTTGATTGGGGCTGCCAAGACAATAGGGGTTTGCAGCTTGCAGGAAGGGTGAGCGCCAGCTACAAGCCACATGGTGGGCTTTCCAATTTTAGTAAACTCAGATTTGTGTTACTGGCCAAAAAAGGAAGCTTAAAACTTTCAAGCTGGGTTAGCAGGCACTTGGCCATTCAACTCCATCCCTTGCCATGGGTACGCCCCCTAATCTAAGCTTTTATTTAAAGAAATTCCACATCTGGTCCTTACATTGGATCGGATGACCTTGGATGTGATTTTTTTGGAACAAAGGGCTGCTACTTCACTGGGCTTTGTCTAGGAGATGGAAAGTGGTTCCAGGGAATGCTCCATGAGTGCTGGGTGCCAGCTCCAGCTATTTCATCTCCCTGGATCCTGGCAGAGAGGAGATGCTGGGACGGGAACAGGCTCTGTTACAGCCTCTGTCCTCGTGCTGGCAACTCCGACTGGGTCACTGCAGCCACCAGTTAAGTTAGCAGCCTTGTGGCTGCTCTATTTTTTTCAAGCACCATGAAGGGAGATGAGCACAGAGCCACTGTGGGAAAGGGGAACCCAGAAATGAAGGGTTTGGTTTGGGGCTCCTGGAAGTGATAACATCCTCTGTTGACCTTGGTAGATGGCTCATCGTCAGACTAGCAATCTGTATGCCTGCCCTTGTTAACAGGAACCATTTCAGCAGAAGCATCAAGTTCATGTACTTCTCTCTGCTTTGCAT
Organism: Anser cygnoides; assembly: GCF_040182565.1. Taxonomy (NCBI): domain Eukaryota; kingdom Metazoa; phylum Chordata; class Aves; order Anseriformes; family Anatidae; genus Anser; species Anser cygnoides. The sequence continues at coordinate 2,684,557 of NC_089908.1, forward strand.
CTGCATTCAGAAAGCCTGAACTTCTCCCTCTGTCGTTGCCCCAAATCCTCACTTCTCACACTGCCCTTTGACGTCACTTGAGCAGCAGAACCATGTCACTGACTTAAAGGTGGGTGAATAAATCTCTCTGCTGACAGTTCCCAGCTTGCTGCCCTGAAGTGTACTGTTTCAAGGCAGTAAGGTCCTGTCACTGTACTTTGGAAGGATGCTCTGCCACTCTTTAGCCATGTGGGCTGCATAAGGGGGACACAAGAGTTACAAGGGATCTCTGGTATGGGAGGGATGTCAGAACTGAGAGCAGCGTGGCTCTTTCCCATCTGATCCCCTCCCAGCCTGGCTGAAGGGTGCTGTTATGGATAGGGTGTTACACCTCTGTTACTCACAAATGGGGGGCTGTCAGGACACTGTTACCATCAGGCTCAAATCGGAGCAGTGCCCCTGCATGAGGGCATGTTCTCGTTTAAGAGCTCTGTAGGTTCTCTCTGCTCTCCTAGCCTCCACAGGGCTTATTGGGAAGCCCTTCTTTTCAGAGCCTGATTTAAGCATGTGCATTTAAATTGCTGGGCCTGTCTTGCTGGTGGCTTCTGGTTTGTTCAGGCGCTTACCCAGTGCTGTGACCTTGGTGACACCATGACCATGGTGTTGGCTGTGCCTTTGGCTGCACTGATAGCGCATGGTGAGTGCTGTGGATCTCCCACCCTGCTGCCCCTGGGGAGCGAAGCATCCTGATGGGAGCCTGCAGGAGAAGCCGTGTGGCTTGTCTTGATTCTCTTTGCCCTGAGAAGGCAGATTTTCTCAGTAGGAGATGGATCCTCCAGCCACGAGGCTGCAGCAGGGAGAGGCGCAGCTCCGCAGCCCAGGCGTGTGCACACATCCGTGTCTTCCCCGCGTGCCCGCTCTCTCGTGTGCTCCTTGACACAGATGGATATGCTCTGCTCCGTGGAGCTGCTCCCCAGTGGGAGCGGTGATGGGTGATCTGCCTTTTGTCACCTCTGGCTGCTTTGGTCCCTTCCAGAGGCTGATGTCAGCCAAGGAAGCTCTCCACTCCGGAAAGCCAAACTGGGAAGAGGTGCAGCACGGGAGCGTGCATGTTGGGCTGTACCCAAGGCAGGTCTGCCGGGTGTCCCTCCAGCAGTCAGAGGTGGGGTCAGGCTGCCAGAGGGCTGATAAAACCACCGTGTTTGTCTGGAAGGCAGCATCAGAGCCTGGAGGAAACTTGCCCCCAGCCTCGCTCCTTATCTCGGCCGTGCGTATGCATGGCAGTGCTCCCGCTCTTGGCTGGCCCTGCTGCTGCCCTGACGTGGCCTTGAGCCAGCAGTGCTGGCACTACGGGAGAAGTGGGGTTTGGCACTGGTTCTCCTGCCTTGTCTGCTGCCTCACGGAGTTTGTGGCGTTGCCCTGACACCCGTGGCCGGCCATGGTAAAATGGGTGAGTCAGGCAGGAGGAGGGGGTGAGTCAGAGGGCGGTGAAGTCAGAGTGGGAAGCAGAAGGCAGGTGCTGACCCAGGGCTGGGCATTCGGGGAGCCCAAAGGTCTGGCAGTCCATGCCGGGTACCCCTGGGATCTGGGGGAGCCTGAGGGCTTGGGCAACAGAGTGGTGGAGACAGGGCAGGATCTGTCTCGGCCGTGTGCTGCACCAGGCCTGGGTGAGTGCCTTACCAGATCCCTGCTCACATCTTGCTGCCAGTATGTCGGTGTCCTTGGAGGCGCTGCCAGGAGGGACTGGAGATGAGTGCCGCAGGGGAGCAGAGTGGTGGCAGGGTATCCCAGCCTCCGGTGAGCAGGGTGAATCCTTCTCCCAGGAGGCAGTGGGGCACGCAGCCGCCTTAGGCAACCTGACCAGGTCTCTGTTGTGGTTTAACCCGGCCTGCAGCTCAGCACCACACAGCCGTTCGCTCACCGTCCCCCCTCCCTCTCTGGGATGGGGGAGAGAAACAGGAAAATGAAGCCTGTGGGTTGAGATAGAGACAGTTTATTAGGGCAGGAAAGAAAGGATAATAATAATAATAATGATAACAGTACTACTACTACTGATGTGTACGAAACAAGTGATGCACAGTGCAATTGCTCACCACCCGCTGACCGATGCCCAGCCTATCCCCGAGCAGCCGGCCCCCCCACCCCGGCCAGCCACCCCTATATATTGTTCAGCATGACGTCAGATGGTATGGAATACCCCTTTGGCCAGTTTGGGTCAGCTGTCCTGGGTCTGTCCCCTCCCAGCTCCTGCTGCACCCCCAGCCTGCTCGCTGGCAGGACAGAGCGAGAAGCTGAAAAGTCCTTGGCTTGGTGTAAGCGCTGCTCTGCAGCAATTAAAACATCGGCATGTTATCAGCGCTCTTCTCATCCTAATCCAAAACATAGCACCCTACCAGCTACTAGGAGGAAAATTAACTCTGTCCTAGCTGAAACCAGGACATATATCCACCCCTTATTCCATACCATTTATGTCATGCTCAGGTTACACTCTTTCCAATACATTCTAATTAATCACTATTTTCATCTATGGTATATAGAATGTCCACTGAGTCTGTATAGTCTGTGACTGACTTCGGGCTCCATCTGTCACAGCAGTCTTTCAGGGCAGAAGAGATCACAGAATCACAGAATTCAAGGGGTTGGAAGGGACCTCGAAAGATCATCGGGTCCAACCCCCCTGCCAAAGCAGGTTCCCTAGAGCAGGCTGCCCAGGTAGGCATCCAGATGGGCCTTGAATATCTCCAGAGAAGGAGACTCCACAACCTCTCTGGGCAGCCTGTTCCAGTGCTCCGTCACCCTCACCGTGAAGAAGTTCTTTCGCATGTTGGTATGGAACTTCCTGTGCTCCATCTTGTGGCCGTTGCCCCTTGTCCTGTCCCCACAAACCATTGAGAAGAGGTTGGCCAAATCCCTCTGTCTCCCACACCTCAGGTATTTATACACATTGATGAGATCCCTTCTCAGTCTTCTCTTCTCCAGGCTGAACAGACCCAGGTCTCGCAGCCTTTCCTCATAGGGAAGATGCTCCAGGCCCCGTATCATCTTTGTGGCCCTCCGCTGGACTCTTTCCAGGAGATCCCTGTCTTTTTTGTACTGGGGAGCCCAGAACTGGACACAGTACTCCAGGTGAGGCCTGACCAGGGCAGAGTAGAGGGGGAGGATCACCTCCCTTGACCTGCTGGCCACGCTCCTTTTAATGCACGCCAGGATCCCATTGGCCCTCTTGGCCATGAGGGCACACTGCTGGCTCATGGCCATCCTGTCGTCCACCAGGACCCCCAGGTCCTTCTCCTCAGAGCTCCTCTCCAGCAGGTCATCCCCCAGCCTGTACTGGTACATCCGGTTGTTCCTTCCCAGGTGCAGGACTCTACACTTGCTCTTGTTAAACCTCATTTGGTTTCTTCCTGCTCAGCTCTCCAGGCGGTCCAGGTCTCGCTGAATGGCAGCACAGCCTTCTGGCGTGTCAGCCACTCCTCCCAGCTTTGTGTCATCGGCGTACTTGCTGAGGGCAGACACTATTCCCTCATGAAGGTCGTCGATGAAGATGTTGAACAAGACCGGACCCAGCACCGACCCCTGGGGAACACCGCTAGTCACAGGGCTGCAGCCGGACTCTGTGCCGCCGATCACCACCCTCTGAGCTTGGCCAGTCAGCCAGTTCTCAACCCACCTTACTGTCCACTCCTCTATCCCACACTTTCTCAGCTTTGCTATCAGGATGTCATGGGAGACAGTATCGAAAGCCTTGCTGAAGTCAAGGTAGATGACATCCACTGCTCTCCCCCCATCTACCCAGCTGGTGATGCCATCAGAGAAGGCAACGAGGTTGGTCGAGCACGACTTCCCCTTGGTGAATCCATGCTGACTACTCCTCATAACCTTCTTCTCTTCCGATTGCTTGGAGATGGCATCCAGAACAAGCTGTTCCAACACCTTTCCAGGGACAGAGGTGAGACTGACTGGCCTGTAGTTTCCCGGATCCTCCTTATTGCCCTTCTTGAAGACCGGAGTGACATTGGCTATCCTCCAGTCTTCAGGCACCTCTCCTGTTCTCTAGGACCTTTCAAAGATGATAGAGAGCGGTTCGGCGATCACCTCTGCCAACTCCCTTAGCACACGTGGATGCATACCATCGGGACCCATGGATTTGTGTGCGTTGAGCCCACTCAGACGCTCCCAAACCACTCTCTCGTCAACCAGGGGGGAGCCCTCCATTTCCCAGCCCCTTTCTCCTCCCGCCAGGGTCGAGGAGTCCCGGGAGGGAGTCCTTGAAGCAAAGACTGAAGCAAAGAAAGCATTCAGTATCTCCGCCTTCTCGGCGTCTCCTGTTACCAGGACATCCCCCTCATTCAGCAAGGGACCCACATTATCCCTTTTACTGTTTACGTACTTTAAAAAACCCTTCTTATTATCTCTTATTATCCTTTATCTCTTTTGCAAGCCTCATCTCTAGGTGGGCTTTAGCCTTCCTCGTCGCGTCCCTGAAGGCCCTGACAACACTTTGATACTCCTCCCAAGAGGACAGGTCCTTTTTCCACATTTCATAGACCTTCCTCTTCCTTTTGATCTTGTCGATGAGCTCCTTGCTCATCCATGCATGTTTCCTGCCCCCCTTCCACGATTTCCTACTCTTAGGGATGCACCGATCCTGAGCTTGGAAGAAGTGCTGTTTAAATGTTGCCCAGCTTTCACAAGCACTCTTGCCTTCTAGCAACCTAGCCCAGGAGATACCCCCAGGCAGGTCCCAGAAGAGGTCGAAGTTGGCTCTCTGAAAGTCCAGGGTAGCAATCCTGCTTTTAGCCTTACTTCTTCCACCAAGTTCCATCTTGAACTCCACCATCCCATGGTCGCTGCATCCCAAGCTGCCCCCAACCTTGACATCCCTAACAAGCCCATCCCTGTTGGTAAGGACAAGGTCCAGAAGCACCCCCCGCCTCGTCGGCTCCTCCACCACCTGCATCAGAAAATTGTCTTCAACGCATTGTAGGAACAGTTTGGACTGCGCGTGCCTGGCCGAGTTGCTTACCCAACAGATGTCTGGATAATTGAAGTCCCCCATGAGAACCAGCACCCGTGATCGTGAGGCTACTACCAGCTGCTTGTAGAAGGCCTCATCGACCTACTCCTGATCTGGTGACCTGTAGTATACCCCCACAACAGTGTCCCCCATACCAGCCCACCCCTTAATTCTCACCCACAAGCTCTCCACTTGTCCTTCACCCTCTCCCACGTGGAGCTGGGTACACTCTAATTGCTCCCTCACATAAAGGGCAACCCCACCCCCTCGCTTCCCCAGCCTGTCTTTCCTAGAAAGGACATAGCCCTCCCTGACAGCATTCCAGTCACGCGAGCTGTCCCACCATGTCTCTGTGATTGCAAGATGGTGTGTGATGTTGGATCGTCACACATCGAAGCCCATTCTCGTTCCATCACATCTCTGTGCTTCTCCATTTCTATCAAAATTCATTCATCATTATCTGCGTGGCTGTTACTGTGATACCATTAATAGGACATCGGCATGTAGCAATCATGATAGTGATGACATACAGTATTATATAATAATTAACATAATACAATTCCACTCATGGGCTATTCTCACCCAGTATTAAATCCTCCTGAGGTACACACTGGACCTCCCCATTCTTTTGCATTACCCACCAAGTGCATCCAGGTCCCTGAGCAAAAGCAATCCCACGAAAGGGTTTGCCTTTTCCTGAGGCAGGAGTAGCCCAGACTGTTTTACCCAGCATGTTTCTTACGTGCACTACAGGAACTTTATCCCCTTCTACAGTGTGTAACAGGTTTGATTGGGCAGGTCCAGCTTGGTTGGCAGATCCCCTAGTATTGACTAACCAGGTGGCCTTTGCCAAATGTGCATCCCAATTTTTGAATGTCCCAGCACCCATTGCTTTCAGTGTAGTCTTCAACAGTCCATTGTATCGTTCAACTTTTCCAGAGGCTGGTGCATGATAGGGGATGTGATACACCCACTCAATACCATGTTCTTTGGCCCAAGTGTCTATAAGGTTGTTTCGGAAATGAGTCCCGTTGTCTGACTCAATTCTCTCTGGGGTGCCATGTTGCCATAGGACTTGCTTTTCAAGGCCCAGGATAGTGTTCCGGGCGGTGGCATGGGGCACAGGATATGTTTCCAGCCATCCGGTGGTTGCTTCCACCATTGTAAGTACGTGGCGCTTGCCGTTGCGGGTTTGAGGGAGTGTGATGTAATCAATCTGCCAGGCCTCTCCATATTTATATTTCAGCCATCGTCCTCCATACCAAAGAGGCTTTGACCGCTTGGCTTGCTTGATTGCAGCACATGTTTCACAATCATGAATAACCTGTGCTATAGTGTCCATGGTCAGGTCCACCCCTCGATCACGAGCCCATCTGTAGGTTGCATCTCTACCTTGATGGCCTGAGGTGTCATGGGCCCATCGGGCTATAAATAATTCACCTTTATGTTGCCAGTCCAGGTCCACCTGAGCCACTTCAATCTTAGCAGCCTGATCCATCTGCTGGTTGTTTTGATGTTCTTCAGTAGCCCGATTCTTGGGCACATGAGCATCTACATGGCGTACCTTTACAACCAGGTTCTCTACCCGGGCAGCAATATCTTGCCACAATGCAGCAGCCCAGATGGGCTTGCCCCTACGCTGCCAGTTGTTCTGCTTCCATTGCTGTAACCACCCCCACAGGGCATTTGCTACCATCCATGAATCAGTATAGAGATAGAGAACTGGCCACTTTTCTCGTTCAGCAATATCTAAAGCCAGCTGGATGGCTTTCACTTCTGCAAACTGACTCCATTCACCTTCTCCCTCAGCAGCTTCTGCAACTCGTCGTGTAGGACTCCATACAGCAGCTTTCCATCTCCGATGCTTTCCCACAATACGACAGGACCCGTCAGTGAGCAGGGCATATTTCTTCTCATTTTCCGGTAGCTTGTTGTACAGTGGGGCTTCTTCAGCACGGACCACCTCCTCCTCTGATGATATCCCAAAATATTTGCCTTCAGGCCAGTCCATAATCACTTCCAAGATTCCTGGGCGACTGGGCTTTCCTATTCGAGCCCGCTGAGTAATCAGTGCAACCCACTTGCTCCATGTGGCATCAGTTGCATGATGTGTAGAGGGGACCCTTCCTTTGAACATCCAGCCTAGTACCGGCAGTCGGGGTGCCAGGAGGAGCTGCGCTTCAGTACCGACCACTTCCGAAGCAGATCGAACTCCTTCATATGCTGCCAATATCTCCTTTTCGGTTGGGGTGTAGGGGGCCTCAGATCCTCTGTATCCCCGACTCCAAAACCCCAGGGGTCGACCTTGACTTTCCCCAGGTTCTTTCTGCCAGAGGCTCCAGGTGGGACCATTCTCCCCGGCTGCGGTGTAGAGCACATTCTTTACATCTGGTCCTGTTCGGACTGGCCCGAGGGCTACTGCATGAACTATTTCCTGCTTAATTTGTTCAAAGGCTTGTCGTTGCTCAGGGCCCCATTCAAAAGCATTCTTCTTACGGGTTACTTGGTAGAGCGGATTTACAATCAGACTGTAATTTGGAATGTGCATTCTCCAAAATCCCACGACACCTGGGAAAGTTTGTGTTTCTTTTTTGCTAGTTGGTGGAGACATAGCTGTTATTTTGTTGATCACATCCATTGGGATTTGACGACGTCCATCTTGCTATTTTATTCCTAAAAACTGGATCTCTCATGCAGGTCCTTTATTTTGTTTTATGGCAAAACCGGCCTTCAGAAGGATTTGGACTATTTTCTTCCCTTTCTCAAAAACTTCCTCTGCAGTGTCACCCCACACAATGATGTCATCGATGTACTGCAGGTGTTCAGGAGCTTCCCCCTGCTCCAGCGCAGACTGGATCAGTCCATGGCAAATGGTAGGGCTGTGTTTCCACCCCTGGGGCAGCCGATTCCAAGTGTACTGGATACCCCTCCAAGTGAAAGCAAACTGTGGCCTGCACTGTGCTGCTAGAGGGATGGAGAAAAATGCATTAGCAATATCAGTTGTGGCATACCACTTGGCTGCCTTTGACTCCAGTTCGTACTGGAGTTCTAGCATGTCCGGCACTGCAGCACTCAGTGGTGGCGTGACTTCGTTCAGGCCACGATAGTCCACTGTTAGTCTCCACTCACCATTAGACTTTCGCACTGGCCATATGGGACTATTAAAGGGTGAATGGGTCTTGCTGATCACTCCTTGGCTCTCCAGTTGACAAATTAGCTTATGGATGGGACTCAGGGAGTCTCGGTTGGTGCGATATTGCCGCCGGTGCACAGTTGTGGTAGCGATCGGCACTTGCTGTTCTTCAACCCTCAGCAACCCCACAACAGAAAGGTCCTCTGAGAGACCGGGCAAGGTAGACAACTGTGTAATGTCCTCTGTCTCTAAGGCAGCTATGCCAAAAGCCCAGCGGAACCCTTTTGGGTCCTTGAAATATCCTCTTCTAAGATAGTCTATGCCAAGGATGCACGGAGCATCCGGGCCGGTCACAATACTGTGCTTTTGCCACTCATTACCGGTTAGACTCACTTCAGCCTCCAATACAGTTAACTGCTGGGATCCCCCCGTCACACCATAAATACAGATGGGCTCTGGCCCTTTATAGCTTGATGGCATTACAGTACACTGTGCACCGGTGTCTACTAAAGCCTTATACTTCTGTGCGTCTGACGTGCCAGGCCATCGAATCCACACAGTCCAATAAACTCGATTGTCCCTTTCCTCCCCCTGGCTGGAGTCAGGGACCCTCTAATCCTGGTCAGAATCTTCATTTCTGTGTCTGGGGGACTGCCTGCTGGAAACTGTAGCAGCAAGCTTCTCAGAGAACCCCTTTTTCCCACTTGTTTTTCTTTGCAACTCACGTACCCGTGCCTCTAGGGTCGCAGTAGATTTTCCATCCCATTTTCTCATGTCCTCTCCATGGTCACATAGGTAAAACCACAGGGTGGCACGGGGTGTGTACCCACTATATCGTCTTCCTTGCACGGATGGATGCTTACCCCTAATAGCTGAGACACTGGTTTGTACAGGTTGGGGAGGAAGATAAATTCTCTTTAAGTTGGTGGACCTCTTCAGAAAGTTTCTCCACAGCCGAGACGCAGGCCTGTAGGGAAGAGGAGAGACTTTCTTCGTGCTGCTGGAGTTGTTTAGCCACTTCATCCACTGTGGGTTCCTCATCCTCTTTCCAGGCCATTACTGCCAATGAGCTGGCATATGATGATGGTGCACTCCGTACAAACTTCTGCCACATGGGTCGTGTACACTTGACTTCATCTGGATCTGTGGATATTTGTTCGTTGTCTAGGTCCCTATAAATCACCTCCCGTACGGCCAATTCCCTCAGGTACTGGATTCCCTTCTCCATAGTGGTCCACTTGCCTGGTAGACATACAAGTTCTTCCTTGAAGGGATACCTTTCCTTCACAGCTGACAGGAGACGCCTCCAGAGGCTGTGAGATCGTGCTCTATCTCCAATTGCTTTGTCAATGCCTGCGTCTCTAGCAAGGGATCCCAGCCGCCTGGCTTCCCTGCCCTCTAATTCCACACAATTGGCTCCGGTGTCCCAGCACCAGAGCAGCCAGGTGACAAGGTGCTCACCTAGACAGCAACCGAAATCTTTTCGCACATCTCGTAGCTCATGCTGGTATAGGGTTCGGGTAGTTGTTGTTTTTTCGACATCTTCATCTTCATCCTCCTGTTCCTCTGATGGCCCGGCCTCATCTTCTCCATACCTAGTCTTAGCAGGAGTTTCTCTGCGTTCTAAATGATCTAGCTCTCTAAACCATTTTTTCATCATGGTTACGTGTGCAACTGACACTGGTACAGTTTGTTTCCCTGGCTCAGCCTTGGGGCCAATTGTAGGGTTTGGAGTGGCTGCTGGGCCTGTCTCAGGGGTTGAAGTGGCTGCAGGGTCTGTCACTGGGGTTATATTGGCATTGAATGGAGCTCGGTAAGCATAGGCCAAGCCCCAGCACATTGCAGTGATTCGTTTTTGTCTGGTACTGCCAGGGTGATGACACACCTTTTTCAAGCATTCTACCAGTTTTTTAGGATTTTTCCGTTGTTCAGGAGTGAATTTCCAAAGCAATGGAGGTGCCCACTGCTCTAGATGCCTGCCCATATCCACCCACTCTCCCTGCCACTCATAACTATCCTACCTCAGGACAGATCTCTGGGTGACATTCCTAAGTATTTGTTTAACCTTAGACAAAACCTGAAGCACATTCAGGACACGGAAGAATAAGAACATGCTGCTCTGAACATCATAAGGATATTTGAAGTTTTGGAAAGGTACCATAACTCGCCTGGAGGAGAAGAAAGGGGTAGAGGAGAAAGGGAGAGTGAACAAGTGGGAAAAAACATCTTCCCCTGACCCCTCCATAGATTGGGTCCCTGAAGAAAAAGCGTGAAAGGTGTAATTGTTAATAGTTTCTGAGGTAGGGTTCCCAAAGTATGGAGTTGATGACAATGCTGAGTATAAATACCAGATTAGTCTCATGGCCGGTAATTTTATCATATCATAAGCCAGTGTTACACAGCACAGCGAAATAATAACCCTGTACCAACCCCCACAAGTGATGGGCAACACAACAGGGAACACATACAGTAAGTAATGTGCTATATAACTCAGTTTGGAAGCAGGCGCAGCAGACTTGAGATCACAAAAATCGGCATTGTGATTAGCAACTATTAAACTGATGTAATGCTTATAAGAATTTTGTTTTAACACACTCTGGTCAGATCTGTCGTTATCTCAACCCTTCGTGCCCCACGTTGGGTGCCAAAAGGACTGTTGTGGTTTAACCCGGCCGGCAGCTAAACACCACACAGCCGTTCGCTCACCCTCCCCCCTCCCTCTCTGGGATGGGGGAGAGAAACAGGAAAATGAAGCCTGTGGGTTGAGATAGAGACAGTTTATTAGGAGAGGAAAGAAAGGATAATAATAATAATAATGATAACAGTACTACTACTACTGATGTGTACGAAACAAGCGATGCACAATGCAATTGCTCACCACCTGCTGACCGATGCCCAGCCTATCCCCGAGCAGCCGGCCCCCCACCCCGGCCAGCCACCCCTATATATTGTTTAGCATGACGTCAGATGGTATGGAATACCCCTTTGGCCAGTTTGGGTCAGCTGTCCTGGGTCTGTCCCCTCCCAGCTCCTGCTGCACCCCCAGCCTGCTCGCTGGCAGGACAGAGCGAGAAGCTGAAAAGTCCTTGGCCTGGTGTAAGCACTGCTCTGCAACAATTAAAACATCATGGTGTTATCAACATTCTTCTCATCCTAAATCCCAAACACAGCACCCTACCAGTTACTAGGAGGAAAATTAACTCTATCCTAGCTGAAACCAGGACAGTCTCTGTCCTGGCCGGGTCCTGCCTGGTAACCTTCCCCTCCACGCTAAGAGAACGGGAGAGGCAGGATGGAAAAAGGAACACTCCCTGCTGGGGCAGAGAGAGCTAAGAGGTAGGTCTGTACTAAGTGAGGGAGAAGAGCTGGGGTGGAGATGATACTCTGCAGATATGGGCCACAGCTGCAGAAATCCCCTGCGTGATTTGTGCCCCTCTGGCAGTGCTGCAGACACTGGGGGGTGTCCTGGGGGACCTGGATGGCTGCTCACCTCCTCCAGCTCTGGGCTGTTTAATTTCTATCTAGCCCAGCTGGTCTCTGCTGAGTTTGACTCCTGGTGGTTCTGCTCGTCACTGCTGAGGGCCAGTTCCCCATGGAAATGATGGAAGTAGGGCCAGTGGTGAAAGCAAATCACTGTGTATTTAGGGCCAGTCTTCCTGGAGTAGGCATTTGGCTTTCCCAGCTAGGTATTTTGTAGCAGGTGCTAAAGTAGGTACTTGGTATCTCTGCCAACCAGATCCATGGATCAAATACACCCCCCACTAGTCTGTATTTGGGGTAGTCTCTTGTTTCAACGTCCCTCAGGTCTGTAGGCTTGCAGCTGGCTGCAGGTACCTCCTGTCCTGCCTGGCTGTACCCTTGGCTGGGAGGGATGGCAATCAATGGGCTCCAGCATCCTCTAGAGACACCCGGGAACCCTGGCCCTGCATCGTGTCCATTGCCTGATGAGCCTGTTGGAGGTGGGGAAGGGAAGGGAAGGGAAGGGAAGGGAAGGGAAGGGAAGGGAAGGGAAGGGAAGGGAAGGGAAGGGAAGGGAAGGGAAGGGAAGGGGAAGGGGAAGGGAAGGGGAAGGGGAGGGAAGGGAAGGGAAGGGAAGGGAAGGGAAGGGAAGGGAAGGGAAGGGAAGGGAAGGGAAGGGAAGGGAAGGGAAGGGAAGGGGAAAGGGAAGGGAAGGGGAAGGGGAGGGAAGGGAAGGGAAGGGAAGGGAAGGGAAGGGAAGGGAAGGGAAGGGAAGGGAAGGGAAGGGAAGGGAAGGGAAGGGAAGGGAAGGGAAGGGAAGGGAAGGGAAGGGAAGGGAAGGGAAGGGAAGGGAAGGGAAGGGAAGGGAAGGGAAGGGAAGGGAAGGGAAGGGAGGCTGCTGTGTGTTGTGCCTGCTTGCAGGAGGCTCCAGCTGGGGCAGGAGGTGGTTGTGTCCCTCCCTGGCACGGGTGACTGCTCCCTCCTGCTGGCCAGCTTCTCTGCCCATCTCAGCCTGTGAGCTCAGTCTCTGCAGATTAACCTTTTGCCCCATTCCTCCTGCAGGGCTTCCTCCTGCCCTGGGAGGTTTTGGGCTCCACACAGGTGGTGGTGAGTGAAGATGAGGCCGTGGAGGTGATGAGGGGCTGGAGGACAGGAGAGGAGCAGTCAGAGCAGCAGGTCTGTGCAGCCTGGGAGAGGGAAAGGGGGTGTCACTGCTGTCGGCAGCTGCCTGATGAGACTTTGGAGAGAAGCCGGAGCCGGGCTCTCCTGGGAAGTGCCCAGGAACAGGATAAGAGGCAGCGGCACAAGATGCATCAAGGCAAATTCCAACTAGATATTAGGAAAAATATTTCCCCACAAGGGCAGTTGAACTCTGGAGCAGGGCCCAGAGAAGGGGGAGCAATCTCCAAATTCGGAAAGCCTCAGCCCTCGGCAGGGCCAGCCCCTGAGCAACTTGCTCGAGGTTGACCCCACTCCAAGCAGGACTGGACCATGAGGTCTCTTCCTACCTGCATCGCTGCCTGGTCCTGCAGCCCTCGGGGCACTTGGCAGTGTAACAGCTCACGGTCTGTTGGACTGACGTGGTTGTAGGTACACAGAGGGCTTGGAGGTTTGTTTGTCCATCCCCTGGCCATGGCACAGCAAACAGCAGCCCTTCTCCTGGCTTGGTTCACTTCAGCCGTGCAGTACCTGCAGTGCTGGGAACAGAGGTGCTGCAGCATCACCCAGCTCATTGCTTTACCCCTACCTATCTCAGTTGGAGCGCCCTTCTCCCCAGAGCACCGTGCTATTCCCTCCCTGCTCAAGCATAAATAAAAGGCACCATGGCAGCAAAGCACAGGACGATAAACCACCCACTCTTTTCTGCTGGGAGCATGGAGCTGTGATCTGCAGGGGGATGCTTGTGCTTTCGGGGCCTGGAGAGGATGCCAGCCCCCAGCTCCACAGCTGGAAGGGCTCTGGGTTTATCTTCCCTGTGGTGCCTGTCCCAGGCCCAGAGATGGTGACAATTGGAGGGGGAAGTCACCAGTAGTCTTTTTAAAGGCTCCAGCTGCCTGACCATCCCAAGCAGATAGGGAGCAGATGGAGGCTGATATGAGCCCAAAGTACTGTCTGGAAAGAATTACTTGCTCCCAGTATTTTCTGTTTCTTTGCCAGCCTTTTATTCTCATGGCTGCTCTTTTCCTGATCCTGTCCTGTGATGCTGGCTGCTGGCAGCTTCATCAGTCTTGTCTTCAGAAACAGCTTCGATCTGTGATTTATTGAGTCTCCTAGCTTTGACTCTGGTGTCTGATGCTCCAGAAGCCTGAGTCCCATGTGCAAGTGCCAAAAGGATTTTTAGTGCTTGACCTGTCCTGTCTGCAAGAGTAACAAAACAGAGCAAAGGGGGCAGCGTATAGCCTGGGCAGAGCTGACCTGCAGCAACAGCTACATGTGCCTCCCCATCTGGCAGAGGATGCCCCTGGCATTCAGGCTCCCCAGACACTTTTATGTGGGTTTTCAAGGTCTAGGACATTTCCATGAGCCTGCGTTTGTCCCCAGCTCCCTTCTCAAGTTGCTCATCTCAACTTTTCCCTTGGGCTTGTTGCTGCTGGGCTGCGACTCGGTGCGAGCGCTGTGCACTCCCTTCCCCTGGCCGCCTCTCTGCACCGTCTGCTTGTTGCTCAACCCCACTCTGGGCGCTGTTGAGTTACTTGGATATCCCTGTTACAACACTTGTTCATTGAGAGCAGTGGGGTCCACTTGTCTGAGCCAAGAGGCCCCTGAAGTTTCTTCCCACCTGCATGGGTAAGTCACTGTGTGACCAGGGACTCTCTGGTGTCTGGTGGTCCGTGGAGAGCTCTCAGTTCCTTCGTGGGCTCCTATGGACATCAGATTTGGGGGGATGTCTGTGTGTCTTGTGACATAGCTGCCACCAGGGTTGGTGTTTTGGACCTGCTGGTGATGGTTAAGCTGCTTTCTAAGATCTCTGAGCTGTAGCAGCGCAGCAAGCCGAGGTTGCTCAGGAGGGTCTTCGTGTTGTATGGACAGACGTGGGAACTTGTGTCTTGTGCAGGAGGCTTGTCTGACGTGGCTGTCTTGAACCCATCCCTGTTGCTATCGCCCCAGTGAAGATGCAGGATGCTGATATGCAGACGCCCCGGTGCTGTGCAGTCCCTACAGGCTGCACCTGCTGGTGTGCTGGTGCTAGCCCCTGGGCAGGTCCTCTGCCACCCAAAACATGGGCCCTGGCGTCCTTGATGCTGCCATCTCCATCCAACACCTCCATCCCGAGGCCTTCCCCACTGCGTGCAGCCGCAGGATGCACTGGAGGTTTGGGGTATGGACCGGGGGTTTGGGAGTTCCATGGGGTGAAGCAGGAGCTGGTGCTGCCCTGCTGGCTTGAGTATGCCTGGAAGCAGGCATCCCAGGCCCTCTTGTGCTTCAAAGAGGCTTGTGCACTTGTGTGTTTGCTTGAGCAACAGTGGGAGTGTTCAGATGACAGCTGTGGCACCCTTTTCCTAATGCCAGCAGAGAGTTTCTCGTTTCTCTCTTATCTTCAGTCCTCACTGGAAGGAGAGATTTTGCCTTTCCCTGACAAGACATGGGACACTGAATTCATGGTGGAAATGCCTCTTCCTTGCAGTAGCCCTCCTGGATTCATCTAGTTCTTTACAGTCAAACACGTCCAAAGCCTCACCCTGAATTCCTGCCCAGCTTGTGTCACTGCTCTGGCCTTCATAGCCTTGAGACTTCCTAAATCGCAGCTGGAAAGGGATGAGTTGGGTGGGGGTGCGGGTGGTATCTCCTCCTCCTGTGTCATGTAGATGTCTAGCACGGGGAGTGGAAGAGATGCTGGATGTCCCTGCAGCTGCTGCCGCCTTATCTGCAGGCTGCAGCTTCGTGACGCCTAGCCACGTGTCTGTGCCCAAGAGCCTCCCTTGGAGGGCTCTTACGGTAAAAGGAAGTGTATCGCAAGAGGGGTTGTGGCGAGAAGGGACTCTTCCCACGGGGTCAGTGCTGTGTGCACAGTCCTTGCTGCCCTCCTCACCGCAGGCACTCCGCCTGCTCCATCTTCCAATCTGTAGCTTTGATGCTTGTGCCCAGAGTCACTCTGGGTAATGCAGTGTCCCCAGGACCTTCTGCGGTGACCTGGTGAGCAGCAGAGCAGGTAGGGAAAGGTGACATTGCTGTGACTCTGCCAGCTGGGGACTCATCACTGGCTCTGGTGGGGTGTGTGTGTGAGGAGGCTCAGGCTGGCAGGGCTGTAGGTGGGCAGCAGTCAGGGATGGGGGGAGATTGGTGTAGGTTATGGTGTGAGCTGCAGAGATCAGGAGGGAACACTGCTCGGGTAAGGAGCTGAGGATACTGCACCCTCAGTAAGTTTGCAGATGACACCAAGTTAGGTGCGTGTGTTGATCTGCTCGAGGGTAGGAAGGCTCTGCAGGAGGATCTGGATAGGCTGGAGCGATGGGCTGAGGCCAACTGTATGAAGTTCAACAAGGCCAAGTGCCGGTCCTGCATCTGGGGCGTAACAACCCCAAGCAGAGCTACAGGCTGGGAGATGAGTGTTTGGAAAGCTGCCTGGCAGAGAAGGACCTGGGAGTACTGGTTGATAGTCGGCTGAATATGAGCCAGCAGTGTGCTCAGGTGGCCAAGAAGGCCAACAGCATCCTGGCTTGTATCAGAAGCAGTGTGGCCAGCAGGTCTAGGGAGGTGATTGTCCCCCTGTACTCGGCTCTGGTGAGGCCGCACCTCGAGTACTGTGTTCAGTTTTGGGCCCCTCACTACAAGAAGGACATGGAGGTGCTCGAGAGAGTCCAGAGAAGGGCGACCAAGCTGGTGAGGGGTCTGGAGAACAAGTCTTAAGAGGAGCAGCTGAGGGAGCTGGGATTGTTCAGCCTGGAGAAGAGGAGGCTCAGGGGCGACCTTATCGCTCTCTATAGGTACCTTAAAGGAGGCTGTAGCGAGGTGGGGGTTGGTCTATTCTCCCACGTGCCTGGTGACAGGACGAGGGGGAATGGGCTAAAGTTGTGCCAGGGGAGGTTTAGGTTGGATGTTAGGAAGAACTTCTTTACTGAAAGGGTTGTTAGGCATTGGAATGGGCTGCCCAGGGAAGTGGTTGAGTCACCATCCCTGGAGGTCTTTAAGAGACGTTTAGATGTTGAGCTTAGTGATATGGTTTAGTGGAGGACTTGTTAGTGTTAGGTCAGAAGTTGGACTAGGTGATCTTGGAGGTCTCTTCCAACCTAGACCATTCTGTGATTCTGGATATGCAGGGGGATGCACCTAAACAGGGTCTGCTGGCTGTGGAGGACAGGGATGTGGGGTGAGAGCGAAGAGCAGCACACTGCAGGGGATGCAGAGCCGGGCTGCCGTGTGGAGGATGTGGGGAAGGTGGAGGATGTGGGATCAGGCAGTGTGGGTGGTTTCAGGCACTTAGGGCACAGTGAGGAGGGAAGGTGGATGGCTGTGGTTGTGTGCGGTGGTGGCTGGGGGCGGGTGTTGACTGAGGGAGAAAAGAAGGGGCAGCTGAGGCTTGAGCAAGAAGGGTCCCATCACCCGCTGATTGCCGTGCAGACTTCCCTCAGCTTGCAAAGCCTCAGCCACCAGCCCTAGTGCACCCTGCCAGGGGCTCACGCAGCAACGAGGAGCAGGCTGTTCCTGCTGCCCGCTCAGGTCATGCTTCTCTGTGACAGGGAGTGAACAGCATGGGAGTTAACAGTAAGTTATTTGCCTTTCCATTAGGGTCAAGTTAAACAGGTCAGGATAGAGTTCTCCAGGGCTTCTGATGTGAGAATAACCAACCCCAGGGTGTTATTCCTCCTCTTGGCACATCAGATAGTCAGGCCGAGAGGACTGTTAATCCTAATGTTTGTGCTTCACTTAGTGTGGTGATGATCTAGTCCTGCTTGGACCCGGCAAATTCCTCCCTTGGACAAATGTCCTATTGAACACGTGGCAGCATGTAGGTGCCCTGGTCATGTCATGCTGAGCAGACGTGGTCCCTGTCCTCCACCAGGACCAATGTTTTTTGACCTTGGGTCGATTTACATGAGACCAGGCCTGCTGACAACAGACAGGAATAGCTTATTCCACCAGCAGAAAAGGGTTTTAGGATGGGAGTTGGCAGGGTTCATTGATAGAGCTTTAAACTAGGTATGAAGGGGGGTGGGGGTGGAACTGGGGACACTAGAAAGGAGCCTGAATGTGACATGCCAGTTCTTCTGGGTGAGGAATGTGCTAGCAAGACCTCGCAGTCTTGTGTCTTGGTGAAGGATGAGGATGACATAGCAATTTGCAGGAAGGACACAAGGGTTGGTGAGAGGTTGGTAACTATGGAAACACCTGAGTGTGGTCAGGAGGGTATTAGGGTTTCTCCCTCCCAAAAGGTGGCCCAGCTGAGGTGCATTTACACTAATGCATGCAGTATGGGTAATAAACAGGAGGAGCTGGAAGCCACCATACTAGTAGGAAACTATGATGTAGTTGCCATCATGGAAACCTGGTGGGGTGATTCCCATGACTGGAGCGTGGCCGTTGATGGCTACAAACTGTTCAGAAGGGATAGGCGAGGAAGGAGGGGAGGTGGAGTTGCCCTCTGTGTTAGGAAGTGGATAGATTGTGAAGAGCTGTGCCTGAGAAACAGCCATGACCAGGTCGAGAGCCTGTGGGTGAAAATCAAGGATCGGTCCAGTAAAGGACATCTAGTGGTTGGAGTCTGCTACAGGCCACCTGATCAGGGGGAGTCTGTTGACGAGGCCTTCTTGCTTCAACTGCAAGAACTGTCGCACTCACAAGCTCTTGTCCTGATGGGGGATTTCAACCACCCGGGTATATGCTGGGGTAGTGGCATGGCAGGTTCCAGGCAATCCAGGAGATTCCTGGAGTCTGTTGAGGATAACTTCCTGGTCCAGGTAATAGACAGACCAACCCGAGGTGAAGCCTTACTAGACCAGGTGCTCACCAACGTGGAAGAGAGCATTAGAGAGGTTAAGACTGGAGGCTGCCTGGGCTGTAGCGACCATGCCCTGGTGGAGTTTGTGATCTTGAGGAATATGGGTCTGGCAAAAAGCAGAGTCAGGACCCTGAACTTGAGGAGAGCAAACTTCCGGCTGCTCAAGGAATTACTGGCTGGGATCCCCCGGGAAACTGTCCTTGAGGGCATAGGAACGGAACAGAGCTGGCAGATCTTTCAGGACACCCTTCTGAGAGCGCAAGAGCTCTCCATCCCCCAGCAGAAGAAATCGAGCAGAGGAGACGGGCGACCGGCATGGCTGAGCAAGGACCTGCAGCTTAAACTGAGGGAAAAGAGGGAAATGTACAGGAAGTGGAAGCAGGGTTGTGTAGCCTGGGAGGAATACAGGGGTGTCGTCCGGATGTGTAGAGACAGGATCAGGAAAGCCAAGGCACAGATGGAGCTGAACTTGGCAAGGGATGTGAAGAATAACAAGAAGGGGTTCTACAGATAAATAGGCAGGAGGAGACAGGCCAAGGAGAGTGTTCCCCCTCTGATAAACGAGACAGGAGAACTGGCTTCCTCAGACACGGAAAAAGCTGAGGTACTCAATAAGTGCTTTGCCTCAGTCTACATTGGTGGTCAAGTTTCCTATGTCTGTCAAGACCCTGAACCTCGAGGAGAGGGTGAGAGGAACGTATTCCATTCCACTGTGACAGTGGAACAAGTCCAGGACCACCTAATGAAATTGGGTGTGTACAAGTCCACGGGGCCAGATGGTATACATCCCAGGGTGCTGAGAGAGATGGCTGATGTGGTTGCCAAGCCGCTCTCCATCATATTTGAAAAATCATGGCTGTCGAGTGAAGTCCCCGGTGACTGGAAAAAGGGAAACATTACTGTGAGAAAAATCTCAGATAATTTTCTTCAGACAAGATCTTCTGTGAAGCTATTTTATTCGCGATTGCAATGGCGGGCGTCCTGTCAATCAGGAGCGCATTTTAGTAAACAAATCATAACCTTTTATTCCCTATTACCCAATGCCCTACCTTGGAATACAGAAAATTAGTTCTCTACTGCAAAAGCACAACTTTGTTTCTCACAATTCCCCCCTCTTCTTTTCTTACTCCTATTGTTGTTTTTGCATCTCTTCACATACCGCAGTCTTGAGTTTTCCAACATTAAGGTGCAATATTCTTCTTCGGATGTCACAGGAGATGACAGATACACAATGCCATTATTATTACGATACCAACAAATAGTTGTTTGAGCCAATTCTATTCAGGTAATCACGAAATTAGTTTCTCCCAAATGTTTCTAAATTCCCAGGAACTGTCATCTTGAGCTACTCTATGTAGCATCTTGTTTGTTTTTTTTTTTTTCCCAAATATTTTTGAGATCAGTCAAATTCATCCCATTTGATCTACATATATACAGCAACTAGTAATACTTACAGTGCACGCTCCTCCTTATGAGGTTATTAATAAGTCTAATACTATTTGATTCTAGAGTACTATTTTTGCAAACTTATCTAACTTATTTTCTAGATCTTCAATATATTTACAATATTTTTGTATTTTGAGATATTTACAATAGCTTTTTCTAATTCACTCACCCTTAACCAAGGCAAAAACCACCTTGCAAAACTGTGAAATGCTAGAGAATTTTACTAGAGGATTATCTGGAGTCCGCTTAATGCTGCGTGTGGTCTCAAGGGGCTTCGGCTTTGTGGGTCTTCAATAATAGTTACATTTGGAATTACTGCCTCTAGGGTGCAAGCTCCCTTCCATCCTAGGGGCAACACCTTCCTGGCTTTATTGCCACATAGCCAGTACCACCCCTTGCCATTTGGGACAGGCCATCTGGTTACAGGATTCTCATGTTGTATCTGGTGTGCATTACGTATATTAGCATTCCCGTGGCTACCATATTCAGTACAGTATGGATTATTCCCTATTTCATGGATATTTCCACACCCAGGGTCAGTAATACTGCCCCCTGAGTTTCTATCAATGTTGTTTAAAAGGCACCTTTGATAACACAGTATATTGTAGCCAGGACTATGTGTAGGGAGCTCAACTTCAAAATCTATTCCTTCCCGGGACTGAGTATGATCTGTCCTTTTTAGAAATCTAGAGAATCCAGACACAGTTGCTGCTGGAAATAGCAATCAGGGACAAGGCCTTTTCAGTCTTTCTAGGCATCTGGGTGCAAATCCAACAATTATTTCGAGATAGAACTCCAGAGATGTTCTGGATTAATTGGAAATGCTGATTTTTCCCTCCATCCTATCACTAATCTATGGAGAATAGGTATTACTAAGATAAACTTAAAATACATCATTTCTATGTATATGTACACTCCTATAATAATTAAGAAATAATAATTAAGAAAAGCAATAAAAATCACAAACTAATAAGGATTCTTCTGGTGGGGATTAAATACCCTCCTTTCTTTTTCTCCCACTTCCAGAGAGTGTTCCCTGGAAACACTCCAGTTCTGTGTAATTCAGTCCCTTTTACTCATTAATTCATTAAGAATTCTTCTAAGGAGAAATTAAAGGTTTACAATAGATAGTTTTAACAGTTTTAACTTTAAAAGTCTTTGTTAATGCAGTCTCTCAGGTATCAGGGTTAACTGATGCTTTTACCCAGGTATGAGTCCACCCTTTCTCAGCCGTTCTTCCTGTCGTCTCAGTCGTCAGGAGCACTTGGAACAGTCCGTCCCACTCAGGTTGCAGTTTCAGTTCTCTCCATGTTCACATCAGATCCCAATCTCCTTCTCGGAATGAATGGATCAGGGCTTCCAAGGGTGGGGTTTGAGCTAACAGTCCACGGCTCCTGAGAGATGACAAAGAGGACGACAGCCCGAGTATATGGTTCTTAAGAAAAGCGTCTTTTGTCTCAAATTGAGGTAATTCATTCCTTTTGTCCATGTACAGCAACCCAAATAATATTTCATATGGTGAAACTCCCACATCTTTTCTTGGTGCAGTTTGAATTCGGAGAGGTGCCAAAGGTAAGCACTTCGTTTGGGGAAGCTGAGTGTCCAGAACTTAGTCAATTGCTTCCTTACTGTCTGATCCTCTCCACCCTTCCAGAGGAGGAAGGATGCCAAGGAGTGTGAAATTTCCACTTAATTCCTCGAGTCCACATTAGCCCTTGCAATATTTCTGACATAAAGTGATTTCCTTGATCAGAGTCAATATTTTCAACAATTCCATACCTGGGAGTTATTTGTTCTAGAATTACTTTAGTTACTATGTTCGCAGTAGCAGATACTGAAGGGAAAGCTTCCACCCACCCTGACAAATGATCGACCAAGACTAACAAGTATTTAAATCTACCTACTCTAAGGAGTTCTGTAAAATCTACCTGTACATTTTGGAAGCGTTGAATTCATAGAATCATAGAATCATAGAATCATAGAATATCCTGAGTTGGAAGGGACCCTTAAGGATCATCAAGTCCAACTCTTGATACCGCACAGGTCTACCCAAAAGTTCAGACCAACCAAACCATTCCTGGTTCTCGCCCTCCTTTGGGCTGACCGCGGATAATTTTCCTATTTACCTTTTGACATACTACACAACTCCTGCATACTTGTTCAGCCAGAGTATATATATATATTCCTACACATACATATTTCCATAGCACAGCGTCACACGTTGCTTGAATTCCCCAGTGACCCTCTTGATGTAAAACAGTTAATATTTGCCTCATTAGCACTTTATTCAGCATTTCTCTCCCATCAGGGAGTATCTGTTTTCCTTTGGGCTTCGTGACTCCTCATTCCTTAAAAGACTCTCTCTCTTAAAACTTTTTAGTTCTTTTTAGTTTTGGGTAGGGGTAGCTCAACAATTCCCTGAATCCTCTCTGGATTTATTCTTCATTCCCCCTCAGACACTAGATGCCCTAAATACTCGACTTCTCTTTCTACGAATTTTTATGTATTTTCCAATCCTTTCACGCCCTGTTTTCCCAGAAAGTTGAATAGCTTGTTAGTGGCTTCCTTCACAGCTGTTTTCTCCTGTCCTGACAATAAAGGATCATCCACATATTGTAACAGTAACACCTCCTCTGGAGGTTGGAATTGCTCCAAAATCTGTTCTAGAACTTGCCCAAATAAATTGGTGGCCCTGTAAACCCCGAGGTAAAATTGTCCATCTGCATTGCTGCTTCTGCCTCATTTCAGGGTCTTTCCACTCAAAGGCAAATATATCTTTGCTCTCAGGGCCTGAGAGCACCCCATTAATAACACTGTTATTCCAGTCTAACAATTTACTATTTGAATGCCCAATTTCATCATCAAATCCCTTCCCAACAAGTTAGTCCCTGCCTCGGGTGCATAAAATAATTGCCCAGTGATCATTCTATCCCTAGTCTCAGCTTGGTGTCCCCAAAAAGTGGCACTGTTATCCCAGCCCCTTCTACCCCCATCACTTTTTAGGGTTTCATTAGTTAATTTAAGCCCTGATACTTTACAGACCAGTAATGACCTAGCTGCCTCAGTGTATTGGGTTCACATGGCAAGGTTCTGGTAGTGGAGGGGGCTGCAGTGGTAGCCCCTGTGAGAAGAATCCAGCAGCTGCCCCATGTTAGTTAAATAAGGGCCAGTTTCAGCCAGCTCCAAAGGGGCCCACCGCTGCCCAGAGCCAAGCCATGAGCAATGCAGTTTAAATCTCTATGAGAGCACATCCAAGAAAAGGGAAAAAAAACTGCTGCACAACAGCAGCTGGGAGAGTGAGGAGTGAGAAACCTCCCTGCAGACACCAAGGTCAGTGCAGAGGAGGGGGAATGCAGTGCAGAGGTGCTCCAGGTGCTGGAGCCGAAGCCCCCCTGCAGCCCACAGAGAGGCCCCTGGTGGGGAAGGCAGACCCCCCCGCAGCCCATGGTGTACCGCAGAGGAGCAGATCTCCACGCTGCAGCCCATTCAGGAACAGACCAGGAAGGTCAGCACCCCACGAGAGGGACCCCACACCAGAATAGAGGGGAGAGTGACCGTGAAGGAGCCAGGGAAATGAAGCACCACAGACTGACAGCAGCCCCCACTCCCAGCCCCCCCCACGCCACTCAGGGCAGGGAAGAGGTGGAAGAGAGTGGATGGGGGAAGGTGTCCCCAGCTTGTTTCTTTGTTTCTCACTACTCCAGCCCGTCAGCGATAGGTAATAAATTTTATTAATATTGCTATGCTAAGTCTGTTTTACCTGCAACGATAATTGCAGTGTGATCCCCACTGAGGTACACTTGAGGAGCCCTTGAGGTACACTTTTTCATTTATCAGGGAACTAGCTTTCTGAGAAGCCCCGACTCCCCTATTCTGAATTTATAACAACAATCTCTCCTCCTTCTTCCACTCCGGATACTCCTATTTGAAGTGGCTGGTCTGGCCACACTTAAAACATCTTCTCAAAGCCTGTCCCTGCTAGGATTTAGGCTGCAACACAGGTAGCTTTCCTTGCCTGCCATTCCTTTGTCTCTCTTCCTCTCCTTTCCATCCTGGGCCCTCTATCTCCCCCTCTGCCTCACTACCCAGTACACTGTGAATACCATTTGTTTTGCTCTCTGCTTTTCCTTCTCATCTCCCCTCCTGGCATACACCTTCATACTACCCACACTGTTCACTCCATCCCCCCACCTTCTGGAGCTTTTTCTGCATATCTGGCCAGGCTTTAATCACAAAATGAACTTTCAAGAGCCCTTGGGCTACCGGGTCCTCAGGATTCATCCCCGAGTACTTTCTAATTCTGACCCCGAGTCTCTCATATGATTTCTATGTTGTGGGTTGTTATTATAGCAGTTAGATAAGCAGATATTTCTGCTCCATCGGAATTACTCTCGGTCCGGGGAGGGTGTTAGTTCTTTCCCATTCTTGCATAGCTGCCTGGCAAATCATTCCCCTCCTAAACATTCTTCTCCAGGGAATAACATACTCAAGATTGACGTTTCCCCCCCAGGAATACAAATTAGGCCTTAGAAACGGATTTGACTGCTCTGCTAGGCCCTCAATTAAAGACTTCATTTCCTTCTTAAAACTCCTAACCTCTCTGCTGGTAAGGGGGGAGTGGCACCGGCCCCGCGTCGGCCCTGCACGGCCCCAAGGTCCCATCGGGACCTTTCCCCCACCTCCGCTCCTGCCGCTCCGCGCTCCCCGGCGTGACTTCTCCAGGGACAGCATCAATTGCAGTCCCTGTCTCCCCTCCTGGAGCACCTGCCACTGCCTCCGGTGCAATATTAGCATTATAGGGAGCATAACTTGATTCCTCCTCCGAAAACGGAACCTTATTATTTACATATAAATTTCAAGCCTGAATTTTCATCAGACCCGTGTTTTGGCCAAAATACTGAAGTTCCTTTTATTAGCTTTTTAGGCCAGACAATTACACAATATCAAACCATTTTTAAATTATATATTTTTAAATCTTTTTCCCTAGTTTTTGGGTTGTTTTTCCAAATCCTTATCATTCTCTCCAAAGGGCTATCTTTAGGCACAATCCCGGGGTCTCCACCCCCACCCTGCTGACTCTTGGAACCCTTAATCCCCATCTCTTCCGGACATGCTGCTGTGGACTTGACCACCCACAGGGTACCACACGCCTTCACCTAGGATTAGGACAGAGGTGGGGTGTTCTGCCGAGCACCTCACTTCACCGTGCTCGGGGTGCCGTACACCTAAGGGTCCAAACCCCCGAGACTCTCTTTCGCTCGTCTCTCTTTCTCTTCGTCCCTCTCCAGCCAAGGGGACCTCGTTCGTCCCCTCGCGGGACTACAGAACCTCGGGGATCGGGACTCCACACTCGCTTCGCACTGAAAGTGCGTCTCATTCACACTCCACACAAGAGTCTCCCCGAACCCAGCCCGAGGCAAGATACGGTAAAGTTTCCCTTACCTTGGTCCGTGCATGGCTTCCCGGTCTGGGTTTTCAGCAGTAATCCCTGTGCCTGTTCCCGATCCAGGCTGAACTATCTCTGGGCTGTGTCTGTGTGTTTCAGTGCTGGCCTCCCTTCTCCCCAGAGCTTCGCAGATCCTGTCTTCAGATTAACAGTCTCGGTCCTTTGCCGGCCATACCGAGACAGCCCACCGCCCCCGACGGGACCGCTGAAATCAGTGGGGTGCACCTTCTTGTCTGTGGTGGCAAGAAATCTTCGGCAGGCAACAAGACCCCGGACAAGCCCCCAAATTGTGAGAAAAATCTCAAATAATTTTCTTCAGACAGGCTCTTCTGTGAAGCTATTTTATTCGCGATTGCAATGGCGGGCATCCTGTCAATCAGGAGTGCATCTTAGTAAACAAATCATAACTTTTTATTCCCTATTACCTGACACCTGATCACCTCCCCTGTTTCCTCATTGGCTGAGTACTACAGGTTCACAAGCTACTTGACGCTCCTCTATACCATATATGTACAATTTTTCTTTTTTTTTTTAACCCTTTAATTTCTCCTTTTTCCCTTTTTTTTCCCTTTCTTATGCTTTGAGAACTTGTGATCTTTGTTTTACTGTTCTCACACTGCTCATCCTGTTTTTCTCAGTCTTCCACCTTATTTTGGAACAGTGAGGCCTTCTACTGTCCACTTATCTACTTAGCATTTCTCCTTATTATGACTACACGACTACCTTGGAATACAGAAAATTAGTTCTGTACTGCAAAAACACAACTTAGTTTCTCACATTACTCCGATTTTTAAGAAAGGGAGAAAGGAAGATCCGGGGAACTACAGGCCAGTGAGCCTCACCTCTGTGCCTGGGAAAATCATGGAGCAGATCCTCCTGGAAGACATGTTAAGGCATGCACGAGATAAAGAGGTGATCCGAGACAGCCAGCACAGCTTCACCAAAGGCGGATCTTGCCTAACCAATCTGGTGGCCTTCTATGGTGGAGTGATGGCATCGGTGGACAAAGGAAGGGTGATGGATATCATCTACCTGGACTTGAGCAAAGCCTTTGATATGGTCCCTCACCACATTCTTCTCTCTAAATTGGAGAGGTATGGATTTGAAGGATGGACTGTTAGGTGGATAAAGAATTGGTTGGCTGGTTGCAGCCAAAGGGTTGTGGTCAACGGTTCTATGTCTGGGTGGAGGCCGGTCACAAGCGGTGTCCCTCAGGGGTCGGTCTTGGGACTGGTGCTCTTCAACATCTTTATCAATGACATAGGCGATGGAATCGAGTGCACCCTCAGCAAGTTTGCAGATGACACCAAGCTGAGCGGTGCAGTCGATACAATAGAGGGAAGGGATGCCATCCAGAGGGACCTGGACAGGCTGGAGAGGTGGGCCCATGACAACCTAATGAGGTTCAACAAGGCCAAGTGCAAGGTATTGCACTTGGGCTGGGGCAATCCCAGGTATTTATATAGACTGGGCGAAGAAGAACTTGAGAGCAGCCCTGCGGAGAAGGACTTGGGGGTCCTGATGGACGAGAAGCTGGACATGAGCCGGCAGTGCGCACTTGCAGCCCGGAAGGCCAACTGTGTCCTGGGCTGCATCAAAAAAGGGGTGGCCAGCAGGGAGAGGGAGGTGATTGTCCCCCTCTACTCTGCTCTTGTGAGACCCCACCTGGAATACTGCGTGCAGGCCTGGGGCCCCCAGCACAAGAAGGATGTGGAGCTCTTGGAACGGGTCCAGAGGGGGGCCACTAAGATGATCAGAGGGCTGGAGCACCTCTCCTATGCAGAAAGGTTGAGGGAACTGGGCTTGTTTAGCTTGGAGAAGAGAAGGCTCTGGGGAGACCTCGTTGCGGCCTTCCAGTACTTGAAGGAAGAGTATAAACAGGAGGGGGAACACTTGTTTACATGTGTTGGTAGTGATAGGACAAGGAGGAAAGGTTTTAAACTAAGACAGGGGAGATTTAGGTTGGAAATTAGGAGGAAGTTTTTCACTCAGAGGGTGGTGAGGCACTGGAACCCTGGAGGCATTCAAAGCCAGGCTGGATGTGGCTCTGGGCAGCCTGCTCTAGTGGTTGGCAACCCTGCCCAGAGCAGGGGGGTTGAAACTAGATGATCTTTATGGTCCCTTTCAACCCAGGCCATTCTATGATGATTCTATGATTCTATGATGTGGCTTCCTGCAGCCATCCTCTGTGTGGGTGACTTCGTAAGCACAAACGGTGGGAAATTTCCCGTTGGTTCCAGTTGGCACCAGGGTCTGGGATGGAGCCACTGGTTTGTACAGTCACACGCAGTCCCCAATGCCCGGGCTGCCACCCACAGGACCAGCAGGGGGACAGGGAGGGAGCCTGCCCTCTTGTCCCTGCGTGGGGTGGCCAGGGGCCACTGTGGGCACTTCCTTTGTCACCCTGGGGTAACCACCACCGCTGTGCCACTGCAAGGTCAACTCCAGAGCATGCATAGTGCTGAGCTCCACAAATTCTCCTTGCCATAAAACTTGCACGTATGGTGCTGGCTGCACTTTACCCTTGGGAGTGGTGGTACATGGTGGTTACCCCGAGGTGGAAAGACACAGTGTTTCATGAAGCGAAGCTAGCCTGGAGGAATTTTCCCCTTGTGGCCAGCTGTTGTCCTGGGCCTGGCTTGCATCCTGCAGCACTTCCCATCCCACGCGTCCTTGGGGAGGGGACCGGGGCCGGCCCACCCTCCGTCCTCCCTTCGCCGGGTGAGTGGGTGCCACGGTGGGCTCGCAGGGGTGAGTAGCTGTGGTGCAGCCCGACAGCATCCTGCTGCCTCTGCAGGGATCCTCTTGGGCAGCCGAGAGTTTTCCCCTCCCCCAGCTCTGCCGCTGCCTCTTTGTTTTCTGGCAGAAGCTTCCGTGCCTTTTCATTGCTGTTGAGGCGCTGAGCAGGAGCCTGCATGTGTGGTGTACGCATCTTGCCAGGGACATGACACGGGCTGGCAAGCCTGCTGGGCTGCACATCACCCCGCGGGGCTGCCCCTCTGGCCGAGCAAGGCTTCGAGGCTGCTGCTTTCCTCCGATAAACCTCCTTTCTCCTTGGCAGTGCTTCTGCACCTTGCCACAAGTGGAGTAAGTTGGATGGGGAGGGGACGGTCCCTAGCTGGGCTCTATGCGGGGCTCACTGTCGCAGTCCTCCCGCATGCCATCACTCCTGCTGGGAAGACACCTGAGATGAGAGCGGCGCAGGGGGCTGCAGATCTGGTGGCGGCTGAGGATCGCATGTGCTGTGCCTGCCTCTCCGCGTATTTGATCTTGACTTCCAGCGGGGACTGAATTCCTGTGCTGGATTCTGGGCTCGGCTCTTGTGAAAGGATCCTAATATTTCAGAGCTTTGAACATCTCCATTTGCTGCCCATATTTGCAGCACCCGGGTCTGCACTGGCTGGAATTCCAAGTGATTAACATGACTGTGACATCCCTCCTAGGGGTGTTATCTTTGCTTGCTGTCCCCTACTGCCCCCCTTTTCCTCCTCCAGCAGCAAGCCTGTGAGACAGGCAGGCAGAGACAAAGGTCTGTCCTCAACCTGGGCTGTCCTCCCTGTGAGCGGCTGCTGCTTGGGATTTCCCCACTCTGCTGGGATTTCCCCACTCTGCGTGCTGTGGGTTTCGTGGGCTCCCGGTTTAACACCATAGGCTGCATTGCGGAGATTTGAGCCTGCTGGGCTGGGTGGGCAGGGGGTGCTGCCGGCTTTGGAGAGCAGCCCGATTGTCCTGCCGGGTGCTGAGCTGCCTTTCATTCTCTGCGCTTTCCTGGGGGAGAGGGGCAGCCATGCATGGAGGGGAGGCTGCTGGGGGGGTTTGGGCATGGGGAAAAGCCATACACAGGTGGCCGTTGCCTATAGGATCTGCCTGCAGACCCTGCCAGCCCCCCTTCCCAGCCGCAGGCTATTGTCAGCATCACTGCCGGCATGGGAGATGCCGAGGCAAGGTGTTGGAAGAGATCCGGATGCGGGGCATCAGGTGGTACAGGGGTAAAGCCTGTGGGCTTCCCAAGCTCCCGGGGGAGCTCTCATTGTGTTATCCTGGCTTGGCTGAGTGGAAGGGCTCGGACCCCACGTAGCCTCCCACAGCACCTGCCTGCGGGGCTGGGGCTGGGGAAGACACTGTGGGGCAGACCCCAGCCCGTGGCGGGGATGGGGGGGTATCTGGGTACTCAGGAGCTCTGTCCCGAGGGGTGTTGTCACCCTGCACTGATGCACTGGGATGGTGTCCCCACCTGCAGGCTGGGAGGGAGGGAGGGTGGCAGCAGTGGCTCCCCGACACAGTGCCATTGGACAGAGGGAGGTGTGGGGTCTGTCCCTGGTGGTTTCCAGGAGCTTGCACTCCTGATGTGGGCACTGCCTCTTCCTGTCTGGGCTGGGGCTTCCTCCCTGTTATCTGCACAGGGGCCAGCACTAAGCAAGGCTCTGCAGCTGTGTAAATCTGGCACAGCACCGGGCCTCCTTCAGAGCCCCTGAGAGCAAGGCTTGCCCTTGCAGCGGGGCAGGGATGCTCCCTCCCTCTGCACCCTCTCTCCTCCCCTCTCCCTCCTTTCCACCAAGTGTGAGCTCCTTCCTCCCCAGCCTGAAGCCCAGAGGAGTGCCAGGGCCACCTCCACCCCATTCATCTTTCCCTTCAGGCACCATTTGCTCCGGCAGCATCTCCCTAACTGCCTTCTCTCCAGGATTGCCGCCTTGCCCAGGGATGATGCTGGAAGTGGTCCCCAGCCTCACTTCTCCGTATCTGCTGACAGCCATGTACCTGATCTTGCAGGCCGCAGAGAAACCATCCTCTGACGGCAGCATTGCTGCTGGTGCTGCCATCCTTCAGGCATGTGATGGGAACTTTCTGCCTGCCGGCGCTTCTCAGGCTCCGCTCTTAGCCTGTGCCAAAGAACTTGTGGCTTTACACTTCCAGTGGTTACATTTTCTTCCTTTTTCTGGGTTCAAATAGGACTGGCAGGGCTGTGACTTATCCTCTAGGCAGTCACTTTCCAGCAGTTTCCGTTGCTTCTTCTCTTGCCTCATGCTCTGCATGTACCACAGGTGATTCTCTGCCCTCCTGTAATGACAGCCCCTCTCCTTCCGTGCTGCATGGTTCCTGCCTGAACCCAGGGAGGCTGCAAGGGTTTCCTTAGCTCTTCCCAGGAGAGGGAGCAAAAGGCAGTATAAACACCAGCTTGGCATTGGTTTTGTGATTTTTGTTGTCCGAAAGGTGCAAGAATCCCTCTTGTCCCTGCCAGCCCACGGTCTTGGTGCTCTGCCCCAGGCAGCGATGCTCAGACCTGGCCATGTGTCCCCTTGTCTCGCTGGCCTTGGGAAGCCGCGTGGGTCCTGCTGGGTCCCTTTGGGCACAGCTCTTGCTTTTCTTGCACTGGTGCCAGGTGCCCCTGTCTCAGTCCTCTGCCCATCCTGCCCCCAAATTACTCCAAAGCTGACAGAGCTGCCCCCAACCCTCCCTGCTTCCTTTCTGGCCCACGACGTGTGCGGTGCAGAGCAGTTCAAACAGCAACAGATCCTTTTGTAGGCTGCAGCCTGGCACACGGTCCAGCTGCTGCATCACCCAGCTGGGAACCCTTCCTCACCTGCCACCAGACTGAGGCCATGGTCTGTTTGTCCTGTGTGTCCCCCTCCTTGCCCCGGATGTGCTAATAGGAACGAAAGCAGCAGGTAAGCCATGTCCCTGACCCCCAGGCCTGGCTGTGTCATCCTGCCTCACGGTCTGCTGGCTCAGTGTCCCCAGGGAATGCCAGGTCTCTGCCCCAGCGCCTGGAACATGCTCCCTCCCTGCAGGTCCTGTGGCTGGTGAGGCGTTGTGTCCTTCCCCAGGGCTAGCCAGGCTGGGGGAAGAAGGGAAAGCTCTGGATCCAGGTGCTGGGAGACCCTGGCCAAACCACAGCAGGGCTGTGACCCTGGTGGCACTGCAGCACCATAGAAGGGAATTTTTTTCTCCTTCAAAATGTGGTTGATACAGAGGGAGCTCTGCTCGGCCTGCTACACAGCAACCATCCTGCTTCTCTGGATGCTGGGCTGCCCTTCTGGCCCCATTCAGCCCTCCAGCTGTTGGGGTCACCTGGGAGTTTGGTGTGAGCAGGGCAGAGAGCAGGAGGAGCTCTTGCCAGGCTTCCCCCCACAGGCAAAGCCCATTCAGTCCTATCTTAGAGCACTGGTACGGGCCAAAACACCAGCAAAATCACAGCTGCTTGGGCTTAGGAGGGGCCAAACCTTTGGTGTGGGCACAGGGAGCCCCGGGTGGCACCTGTACAGCTCTGCAGGGCTGGGGAGAACCCAGACCTGCTCCTGTCCCATCCAAGCTGCCAGAAGCAGGGCTCTGGAGATGCCTGGCTCTGGGGGAAGAAGAAGGGAGAGATGTCCAGGTGATGTCTCCCTGACCCTGCTGTAGGTGCAGTAGTTTGGGGTCCCCATGTTGCTCTGTAGAGGGGCTGTAGGCTCCAGCTGGGTGCTGTAAGGGGGCCGTCCCTCCCGATGCGTTCAGGAGAGGAGCAGTGCTGTGCTGCTGCTCCCTGTCCCCAGCTGCGAGGCATGTGAGCGGGTCCCGGGGTGTACTTGGAGATGCTTTTGGGGGTGGGCTGGGGAATCCTGGTGTTTCCCTGCACAGTGCATTTGGCAGCAGCACCTGGGTTGTCAAAATGAGGTGCAGCCCCTCAGGCTAGGGGTGCACACTACTGCCCAGTGCTGGCATCACCAGGTGACTGGTGTGGAGATCTCGGCTGAGATGGGTTTGTGGTGTCAGCATCTTCTGATAGACTCATTCTCCTGCAAGGCAGCTGCCTCTGGGGAGCAAAGGGCTCAGCCTGCCTGCCCGGGGATTTGGGAAGGGCTGTGGCTGCTGAGGGGTGTGGGTCAGAGAAAGAAAGGTGCAGGCTGAATCTGCACATTTGTCCTGTGTGGACACGCGCAGGAAAGATGTGGCTTTCTCCTGCCGCCCTGCGCTGACTCTTGCCGCCAGTTGCCGATTTTGTTTCCCAGTGGCCGGCCGTACCACGGAAGTCATGGTGCAGATCTGCCCTGGGGATGGAGGAAGGAAGCAGCTGCCTGGGGTGAGAGCTCTTCCCGTCCTAGGTGGACAGAACATGGTATGCCAACACCATGGCGTCCTTCTGTGGCTGCAGACACCCACCTGCTCCTCTACTGGCCTTCCTGCAGGGTGCCAGGAGGAGCTGAGCTTTACAAAGAGCTTTTGTCGAGGCTTTGGACCAGGGGGGTTGTTGTGCTGCAGCACTGACTTGCCCTGCTGCGAGTGCTCTGTGGGAGCTGGCGTGTTGCATCTCTGTTCTGGCTGCTTGCTGGTGGTGCCCTTCCCCTGGCTCTGATGGAGGTGGCTTTTGGGCTGGTCTGTTTTCAGAGACTGGGACTAATTACAAATCTTACTGGAAACATAATGAGGGAACAGCACGTTTTCTGAGGAGGGCAAGGTCAGGCCACATGTTCATTGCACTGATGCAGAATTTGCTGGACCAAGGTGCCAGAAAGGGGTGCACTTGGGTATTTGGTGCCTCTGAGCATCCCTGCAGGGATTTTGTTCATCTGCCTGGCCCTACTGTTTCCATCTTTCAGAGCAGTGCTCGTGGTCAGGTTGCCCAACAGGACACAGACAGTGGCTTCCCTCCAGATGGCTGCTGCATTGAGCCCCCCGCTGAGGCTGCATGGGGAGAGAGGTGCACGGTCCCCAGCGGTGGGCAGCGTTTTCTCCTTCACCCAGAGCTTCCTGGGACTGCAAAGCTCCTGAGCAGCCCCATGGCAGAGGGACTGACGATGGAGGTGCCTAAAGGCTCCTGCCTGCTGTGAAGGTGTTGCACCATGAGCTGCTGCCTGGGTTAATTCTTCTCTTTGCCCTCTTCCAGGCATCAAAGCTATGGTGCTGGTGGATCGTGACCACAACAGAGCTGTGTTGCAGCTGCAAATCTACTTCATACATCAAGGGCGCCTCTGAGCAGGTGAGTGCTGTGCACGTGGAAGGATTGCTGTCTTTGCTCTGGGGGAGGCTGATGGGGGCCATCGTGCTCACAGTTGTCAGGCTCCTGGTTTCTGCCATCCCTGCCATGCATCTCTTACCGGAAGAAAGCAATTGCAAGCCCTTTTCCTTGTCTGTAGGGCCAGAAAGTGTCAGGTGCTGTGGGCGGATGGGGTGGATGGGCGTGAGACCAGCGGCTATCTGAAGGCCCAGAGGTTGCTGGTGACCTGCAGTGTCTTGGAAAGCAGGTCATGGAATGATCACCAAAAAGAAGTAGGGATCTGTTCCTATACACAGATTTTCATGCAGGAAGGCAAGGAACAGGGGTGTAAAGGATAAACAAGGTATGAGAGTTTACAGCTTAGCTTAAAGTATTTGTGGCTTAAATGGAAAGTAAAGTGAAAATACTGCCTGAGATGACCTATAGATTCATGTGACCTTTGGATTTGGGAGAGGCTGAACTTCAGTACTGCCTTCTTTGCCTGTGTGACCCTGTGGGCAGGCAGCACCAGGCTTTGGGCAACCTGGTCTAGTGGGAGGTGTCCCTGCCCATGGCAGGGGGGTTGGAACGGGGCGATCTTTAAAGTCCCTTCCAACCCAAACCAGTCTGTGATTCTACCCTCCTGCCCTGCTCTTGGTGAGCCTCTGAATCTTACCAGCCCTGCATCTCCCCCTTTCTTTCCCTCAGAGCTGCTGTGAAGACTGAAGAGCTGGAGAGGACAGCGCAGAGGTTCGGAGGCACACTGTGATGGTGGGAGCCATTCCATGGCAGCCACGCTGCTTCTGGGGGGTGCCTGGCTGGCAGGTGTCTTCAGCGAGCTGTGCCAACAACAGCCCGTGGTGGGACGGGGAGGTTGATCGGGAGTGCAGTGGTTTTCTGCTGCAGAGGGGTGAGTGTGGGGGCAGCCAGGGCAGGCTGCAGCACGGGGGTTACACAGCCTCAGAGAGGGGATTGTTATAAGCGAGACCATGCAACTTTCTGGTCTATCGAAGATAGTTTATTAATTAAGTAAGCAGGCACAAGCAAAACAGCGCTGGGCGGCTGGGGAGTCTCTGCTCCACCACGGCACGCAACTTTCCCTTTTCAGTGTCGCCGTTTTATAGCATCCAAGTTCGGTTTGTCAGCATCCAAGTTCAGCTTGTCAGCATCCAAGTTTCGGCTTGTCAGGACTTGTTGAATCTTCTGAAGCTGTGCAGTTCGTTCTGTGTTCAAGGGTAGTAAAAGCAAAAGCAGCAAACAGTATTTCACAGAGTCTTTTTTACCAAGGACGTTTATCCAACACCCCCCCCCACTATCTACTCGCTTAGTCTTTCCCTTAACAAGGTCGTAAATTGCAAAACCTTATCTTCTCAGCAGATTCTCTGAATTCCTTTTACAGACAATGAACAAACACCCACTAATTTATCACAGGGATGAGGTTGGAAGGGACCTCTAGGTCCATCTGGTCCAACCCCTGCCCAAGCAGGGACACCCAGAGCAGGGTGCCCAGGATCACATCCAGGTGACTTAGCCTTCTTCCCTCCAGGCTGAACAATCCCAGCTCTCAGCCTTTTTCATAGGAGAGATGCTCCAGTCTCTTAATCATTGTTGTGGTTTAACCCGGCCTGCAGCTCAGCACCACACAGCCGTTCGCTCACCCTCCCCCCTCCCTCTCTGGGATGGGGGAGAGAAACAGGAAAATGAAGCCTGTGGGTTGAGATAGAGACAGTTTATTAGGACAGAAAAGAAAGGAAAATAATAATAATAATGATAACAGTACTACTACTACTGATGTGTACGAAACAAGTGATGCACAGTGCAATTGCTCACCACCCGCTGACCGATGCCCAGCCTATCCCCGAGCAGCCGGCCCCCCCACCCCGGCCAGCCACCCCTATATATTGTTTAGCATGACGTCAGATGGTATGGAATACCCCTTTGGCCAGTTTGGGTCAGCTGTCCTGGGTCTGTCCCCTCCCAGCTCCTGCTGCACCCCCAGCCTGCTCGCTGGCAGGACAGAGCGAGAAGCCAAAAAGCCCTTGGCTTGGTGTAAGCACTGCTCTGCAGCAATTAAACATCAGGGTGTTATCAACATTCTTCTCATCCTAAATCCCAAACACAGCACCCTACCAGCTACTAGGAGGAAAATTAACTCTATCCTAGCCAAAATTGGGACAATCATCTTAGTGGCCCTTTGCTAGACCCTCTCAGGTGTGGCCTCACCAGTGCTGAGTAGCGGGGAAGGATCACCTCCATTGACCTGCTGGCACTGTTCCTCAGAATGCAACCCAGGATAGCATTAGTCTTCTTTGTCGCAAGGCCACACCACTCCCTTGTGGTCAAATTGGTGTCCACCAGGACTCTCAGGGCCTTTTCAGCAAAGCTGCTCTTCAGCCAGTTGGCCTCCAGCACGTACTGGTGCATGGTGACACCTTTTGCTTCTCTCGAAGTCCCTGACCTCAACTACCCTGACCGGGCACCTTCTCATCCCCATCGTAGCGGGGATCAAAATACCACTCATGGCCTCAGTCTCCAGATGACCTTGACCTGCTTGGAGAACTGCTTCCCCTGTTGCATGTCTGCCCCTGAGCCTTTGTTCCACAGGAGTAGAGAGAGCTGCCGGGACAGGCAAAGGGCAGAGCTGCCAGGCGTGGGCTGTTTATCAGGCTCTGGAGCTCCTCGGTGGGCCAGTGAATTTTCTGTAGACATCCCATCTCCTCGCCTCTTGCAGACATTTTAGGGTTTATTGTGCCAGACAGCTCACAGCCAGGATTCTCACAACTCTGAAACTGGGCTGAAAATGGAAATAGAGGCCTTGTGTAGCATGAAGGAGGTTGAGTCCCCGAGGCAGGCAGGGATGGGTGGTATGGGTGGTGCAGGCACCAGTGGTGGGCTCTGCAGCCCCTGGTGCCATCCAGTTGTTTCAGGACTCTGGTCCAAGCTGGCAGAGCTAACTGTGACAATAATTCAGGTTCCCCCAGGTTGCATAGACAGGTTCTATGCCCACTGTGGGGCTGGTAGCCTCGAAGCCAACCCTGCCTCCTTTAGCGCATGCGGCTGGGGCTGGTTTCTTTGGCAAGTGCTCGGAGATCTAGTTGCTGTTGCCCAGAGGGGTGATTACAGTCCAGAGCCCCTGGGACTGGTCTGACCTGCCTGACTCCTGTGCTCTAGAGCAGCACAAGCACATCAGGTCCCTGGCAGAGGGCAGGCCCCCTTCTCCTTGCGTGTACAGACTTGTCCTCCGTAGCCTCCAGCCCAGCTGGAGACTCCTCTCTGTGCCCAGGCCAGGAGGGAAGTGCTGATCCTGCAAGTGGGTGATGCCATGGGGTTGTCTGCAGAAGCCATGCCAGGCTGATTCCTCTTCCCATCCCTGGGGAGGGAGGTCCAAGCAGGGCTGCCCATCTCCCAGCAGGTCCAGAAGGCAGGACGAGGACCCTGATCCCGGCTGACCTCTCTCCCCTCTCTTTCCAGATGCTGCGCTGCAGTGCACCCCGTAACGGGGGGCTCACTCGGACGTCCTGAGTGAGGGGGTCCAGTTCCTGCACCTGCCCTCCCACCATCACCTGTGGCACTTTACTGTTCCCCTCCTGCTGCTGCATGGTCTGTCCTGGCTCCAGCTCCACGTGGGGCCCAGCCAAGTGAGGCTCCATGCGGCATATCCATGCAGAGACGTCCCTGTCCCCGGAGCCCAACACAGACTCCGGCCTGCCCCAACCCAGCAGAGAGGTGGCCTTGGAGCCTTCCTCACAGCACTGCACCCACCACGGCATCCTCATGGGCTACGAGACGGAGATCAAGCGCCAGAAGGTTTACCAGGTCTCCATCTTCTCCCATCTCTCCAGCTCCTCTGAGAGCACAGAGCAGCGGGCAGGCAGCTGGCCGGCTGTCAAGAGGGGCTACCCCGAGCAGCGAACTCCAGAGGGGGTGCGGGATCCTAAACGAACTCACTGGGGTGGCGGGGGGGTGGATGGCAAGTGTGACAGGGGCCCCAGGCAGGCTGCCCTGGAGGATGATGATACCTTCAAGGATGGTCTGCTGGTGGAGAAGCTCTCCCTGTGTGGCTCTGCCCAGCACTTCTCTCATAGCGGGCTGCGGGTGGTGGAGCACCGGTGTGAGGGCAGCTCTAGCCACAGCCCCAAGGCCAGCAGAGAGGACAAGCTGCAGGATGCCTCCTCCTCCTGGCCTCAGCATATTGCTTGCAGTACTTTGCACACGAGAGACAGTTGCCCCATCCCGCCAGGGGATCAGCCCACGGACTGCAGGGAGAACGGGGAGCGGGTGAGTGGCCACAAACTACTTGACTATGATTTGCACAATATTGCACAAACGTCCCAGCTGGACTCTGGTGGGAGGAGAGAAAAGCCAGGGAGCAGCCCTGCTCAGAGCAGCAGGGCTGGCGGAGGAGAGGAATGGCCAGTGGCGGCCAATGGGTGCGAGGAGCCCCCGGCTCCACAGACAGTGCTCAGCCCCGAGCCTGGCAGCCTGAGCTCCCTGGAGAAGACGCCTTGTGGGAGTAGCTGGGTCAGCGGCAGCAGCTGCCCAGCCAAAAGGAAGCTGCTGCCCACTGGTGAAGTTGTGTCCGACTCCTGCTCTGAGGACGAGAGCCTGTCCTCACCGGCGAGGAAGAAGAAGACCCTGCCGTGCCACCTAGTGCCCACAGCCTGCCGCAGCACCGACGCCAAGGGGGCCCCTTTCTGGAACCACCTACTCCCTGCCGCCAAGGTGAGCGTTGCTGGGGGGGTAGGAAGAAGCAGGGAACAGCCTGGAGACACCCAGAGCTGTCCCTCTTGGGCACATGGCCCACAGTGGCACGGCACCATGTCCTGTCCCAGTGCCACAGTGCAGTGGATAGTGGCCAGCCCTGGGACATGTGGTCTGTAGCCTGCCACCGGCCCTACAAAAGCAGAGGCACCCTGGCTTGTTGCTGTTCAGAGCCAGGATGCACTGTGCGTGGGACACAGCTCCATCCCTGTCCACGTGCCCTTCTTGGTGACTGTCCCCCAGCCTGGCTGCCCCCAGCACTGCCCTTACAGAGTGAGGTCCTCCAGCAGCTTCCCTTGGTTTTCCAGCCTGGTCATGCCAGCTAGCTCCATCACCCCTTTGTGTTGTGCTGCCCTTTGTGTGGCTTCCAGAAAGGAAAACCCCTGAAAAGGGGGCACTTTTAAAAGGAGACAGCAGTGAGGCCCTGTCTTTAATCCCCCACCCTACAGCTGTAGGATCCTGGCTGTGGGCAGCCCGACCCTTTGCCCAGACCTTGCATGAATTGCCTGGGGATGGGACTTTTCCCAGACTGGCCAGGGAGCTTTGTCGTACATGTCACCATTTCTTAGATGTGGTTTACGGGGTGGGTGGCTGCGTGCTGCACCCTTGTCTTGGGTTTCATCACCACCTTCCTCAGCAGAGCCACTTTGGGAGGGTAAAGACCTGCCCTTGCAGCCAGGTCTGGGTTTTGGCAGCTGTGTGTCCTCTCCATGCTTCATGCTG
The DNA here is from genome assembly GCF_040182565.1 of Anser cygnoides. Classification (NCBI taxonomy): domain Eukaryota; kingdom Metazoa; phylum Chordata; class Aves; order Anseriformes; family Anatidae; genus Anser; species Anser cygnoides. The sequence goes on from NC_089908.1 coordinate 2,723,409, forward strand.
CCCCCCATGCCATCCCAGCAGGGATGTGGGACAGGGCAAGAGGTGGTGCACGGTCCCCATTTGGTGCCCTAACACGTTCCTTGGTTTCATGTCCCTTCCAGAGCTCTGCAGATTGCACTGCGGTCGGGAGGAGGCTGAAGAGCGGGCTGCGCCTCAAATCGTGAGTGTCCCAGCAGCTCCTGCCTCGCAGCAGGATCTGGGGTGCACAGTGATCCCAGCACCCCACAGCCTGCTGGGGCAGTTGGGTCAGGTTGCGTTGGGTTGGTGGGCATCTCCCCTCCACAAGACTCCGGGCTGTGGGGTGGAGGGAGGCTGCTTCTGGGGTTTGAAAAATGCGTTCAACTTCTACCAGGGAAAGGGGTGGAGGGAGGGACATCTCCATCTCCATCAGAGGAGAAGGTTCTGCACCCCCAGGGAGATGGACAACCCAAGGCTGTGCTCTCCAGTCCCACACTGATTCTTGCTCTCGTCTCTCAAGGCGACATCTCCGGAGCAGCCTCCGGAGGGGAACCCGGTCCTCTGCAGCACCCTGGGCCACCACCATCAGCCATGCTCTGCTGGGCAACTTTGAGGTAACAGCACCCACACAGTGATGGCCTGCCGGGGAGGGAGGTGGGTCTGGAGGGCTCGGGCTAGGCTGGCATCAGGCTAGGAGAAGCTGAGCCCAACGGGAGCCGGCTGCTTTCTATGGCAGTTGGCATGGGGCTGGGTTGCCTGTCCCTGAGGGTCTCATGCATGTTGGCTATGTGACATGGCAGCTGCTCACCACCAGGACAGCTCAACCAGCAGGTTCTTCTCTGCACCAGACGGCTGGTTTCAGGCCACCTATGGCTGGATGGGATCTGTCTCTGAAAAAGCAGCCAGGGTCCCTTGCGGGCAGTCCCCAGTCCCTAACACTTCCCTCCTCTTTCAGGAGTCCATCCTGAAAGGGTGCTTTGCACCGTCAGGACGCATCGAGGGATTCACAGCAGAGATTGGTGCCAGCGGCTCCTACTGCCCCCAGCATGCCACTCTGCCTGTGGACGTCACCTACTTTGACATCTCTGAACACAGCGCGCCCTCACCTTTCTTGGTACGTACACACGGGCTGGGCCAGTGGGGGAGGTGAGCGGGGACTGTGTCCAGACACTGCACATCCTCAGGGGCTGCTCTTCTCTGGAGAGCTTGGCTCAAGCAGCCACACGTCTGAGGAGACCACCAGCTATCTCAGGAGCAACACTTAACCTGCAAAGCAAAGAAAAAGTGGAGTCTTGGCCCCATGTTGCATCCTAGCTGAGCTCTCCATGGGCTTTCTCTCTCTCTCTCTCTCTCTCTCTCTCTCACGTGCTGTTTGTTTTGTCCCAGGGAGTGATTGACTTGGAGGCCTTGGGAAAGAAGGGTTACAGTGTCCCCAAAGCTGGAACCATCCAAGTGGTGAGTGGTAGTTGGGCTCCTGTTGCTTCCTGGGGTGGAGATACTCCATTATCACAGAATCACAGAATGGTTTGGGTTGGAAGTGACCTTAAAGCTCACCCAGTCCCACCCCTCCACCATGGGCAGGACACCTCCTACCAGCCCAGGTTGCCCAAAGCCCCATCCAGCCTGGCCTTGAGCACTGCCAGGGATGGGGCATCCACAGCATCTCTGCTATTGTGCTGCTTAGCTGGGGCAGCAGCCAGAAATCTTTGTGCAGAGGAGTAGCATGGCCACCAAGAAAGCATAGTGGAGGGAGCACAGGACCCCCAGTGTGCTGGCAGGAAGACAGCAGGACAGGGGATGTGGAGAAGGATGAGGCTGGTGGGGTGTGTATGTGCAGTGGGGATGGGATGGGAACATGGGAGTGGAGGTGGGTGGAGAGGACTTAGCTGTGGGCCAGCTCAGAGTGACCTGTGCTGGCTCTTCTGTGAGGGACATGGACAGGGCAAGAGCCGAGCCTCAGGCAAATCCCCTTGGGGCTGGTGTGGGGCAAGGACGACTCTTCTGGTCCCTTGAGTCCTCTGTTGTTGCCTCCAGATGCCCCAGCCCTGTCCTATGGATCTGTTCCTGGGCCCTTCCCGATCTGACCCCCCACCCACCCATCCTCTACCCCCAGACCTTATTTAACCCTAACAAGACCGTGGTGAAGATGTTCTTGGTGACGTACGACTTCCAGGATATGCCGGCCAACCACATGACCTTCCTACGCCACCGCATATTCCTGGTGCCTGTGGGGGAGGAGGAAGGGGCCACCGTGGCCCCCAGCAAGCCACCGGGCACCAGCCCGCCCCGCAGGGTCCTCTGCTACCTGATGCACCTGAGGTAGGGCATATGGGGTGGGATGGAGACCTGTCCTGGGTTCCCAGACCCCTCTCCCTATGTCCCTGCTTCCCTCAAACCTGCAGCCCCCTCTGCTAGTGTGTGGGGTGGTAGCTTGACCCCATAGCCTTGGGGAGGAGCAGGGACTAGCTGTTATTTGCACTAAAAGGGCTGCAGGGAGCTGTAGTCCTGCCCCATGACAGCCACCTCTGTCCCTCTGAAGGCAACCAGAGCATGGCCGCTTTGACCAGGGGCCACAGGAGGGGAGGGAGTTGTGTCCCCAACTCCAGATGAGGTTGTGCTGCCCTTGCTTGCAACTCTGAGGCTCCTCCACAGAATCATTAAGGTTGGAAAAGACCTCCAAGATCATCTGGTCCAACCATCACCCTACTACCACTGTCACCCACTAAACCATGTCCCTAAGCACCACGTCCAACCTTTCCTTAAACACCCCCAGGGACGGCGACGCCACCACCTCCCCGGGCAACCCGTCCCAATGCCTGACCGCTCTTTCTGACAAGAAATGTCTCCTCATTTCCAACCTGAACCTCCCCTGGTGCAACTTGAGGCCATTCTCTCTAGTCCTATCACTAGTCTCCTCCCAGGTTTCACAGCTCCAAGTCGGGGAAGATCTATCTTCACGACAACATCCGGCTGCTTTTCTCCCGCAAGTCGATTGAGGTCGACTCGGGGATCCCCTACGAACTGAAATCTTTCACGGAGATGCCAAGGAACCCCTGCTACTCACCCTGGGCCTGACCTTCTCCCTTGCCCCGGGGCTGCTGGGGAGCTCTCAGCCCAGTGCTTCGGGGAGAGATGAGTAAAGGAGATGAAGCGCCGCCACCTCGAAGTATCACCCTCCTCACCTGCCCCGATGTCGTGGCCATGTCCCCTGCCATCACTGAGGGGGCTTTATGAGGAGGGACAGGGGCAGCCCTGGCGCCCCAAGGCCATGCCCAGGGCTTTTGCCGGTGTTGCTCCGAGCTGGGAGGCATGGCTGGAGGCGAGGGGGGAGGCTGCCTGTGCCTGTCCCTGGGGCACGAGCCAAAAGCATGGAAAGTTTGTATTAGTATTTATTGTTGCTGGGGGGGCAGAGGAACAGAGGCGCTGCTCTTCCCCCACAGGTGCCGGATGAGGCCCCAAACAGCAGGGGCTGCACCCCCCAGCCCCATGGGACTGCTAGGGGACAGCAAGGGTGGCCGTGTCCCCCCGTGGAAGGAGCCGGTGACTGAGTTGGGTCAGCTGGGGGGCTCTGTTAAAAGCCCGGGGAGAGGCTGAGACCTGCTGGGCGCCATCTCGATGGTGGCCAAAACATCGTGTGTGTGTGAGGGGTGAATCCCCTCACCCCTGTGGCTTCAGCAGCCACCAGCCGGGGAATGACGGAGGAAGGGGGCCAGGCCTAGGCCATCCTGGAGCAAGGGAGCCCTGCAGGTAGCTGTGTGTGGGGGGAAATAGGATTGGGGTGGGGGGGAGAGGGAAGGGAGCCGCCTCAGCAGCGAGCTGGCCCCCTCCCGGAGCGCCGCACCCGGTACTTCTGTGTTGAGTTTTATTTAATAAACGTTTGGAGATCGAGCCCGGCCCCCCAACGCCCTGAGGGAATGAGGGAGGGACACGAAGGGGAACCAAGGGCAGCGGCCGCCGCGACAGGCCGGGAAGCGACGAGAGGGCTCCGGAAGAGGCGGTGCTGCCCGGGGAGGTTCCGGGGCGGCGGGCGGGGAACAGCAACGGGACGGGAGCGGGGACGGCATCGTTAGGGGAAGCGATGCTGGCCCGGGCAGGGCCCGGGCTGCTGCGGGTGGGGCCGGGGCCGGGGCCGGGGCCGGGGCCGGGGCCGGGGCCGGGGCCGGGGCCGGGGCCGGGCACCGCTGAGGGGTCGGGGGGCGGTGTGTGGGGAGAACCCCGGGGTAACGGAGCTGGGGGGTGCCGAGTGGTTCGTGAGGGTCCTGGGGTGGGTTTGTGGTCCCTCACCGCAGGTGGGATGTGAGGGAAGGGGCTGGGGGATAGCTCCAGAGCCGGGGTGAGCCCCATGAACAGCCGTGGTGCGCACCCGTGTGCCCTCGGGATGCTGGCTGTGAGCCTGGAGGGGGGAGGGGGAGGGGGAGGAGGAGGAGTGGTGGTCGCTGGCAAGGGGCTGCCTGCCCGCCGCTGGGCTCTATCTCGTGCCTCTCCGTCCCGCAGCGTGCCCAGCAGCTGAAGCGTTCAGCGTGGCTGTCCCTGGCACCGCAGCGGCTGAACTCTGGCCTGCCTGTCAACATCGGGGTGCTCTTCGTGCCACAGCAGGAAGCTTGGGTGGTGGAGAGGATGGGCAAGTTCCACCGGATCCTTGAGCCCGTAAGGAGCTGCTTCTCTGCCCTTCTGGGTCTGGCAGGTTCCTGTAGCTGTGGCGAGGCGCATGCTTTGCAAGAGGATTCAGAGGATGGTCAGAGTACCCGTGCTTATTCCAGCAGACTGTGATTCTTTTAGGTGCCTGTAGACTAATTTCCTTTAAAATTGTGTGTTAAAAACAGTGAAAAACCTAAGCTCCCCACATGTGTGAAGCATGTTTGCTCTATCTGAAGCATCTGCAGCATGTAGCGTACTTGGGCTTTGTTTGCCCATCTCTCTAGGTTGTCTGAGCTCCCTGGGTGGGAAAACCTCTGCCTGGCTTCAGGGCTCAACTGTCTAATCCCACCTTTTTCACAGGGTTTGAATTTCCTCATCCCTTTGCTGGATCGGGTTCGTTATGTGCAGAGTCTCAAAGAAATTGTCATTAATGTCCCAGAGCAGTCAGCTGTCACCCTAGGTAAGGAGAAGTTTCTGTCTCCTGCCCCTTCCCATCCCCTGCATCTGCAGTGAACAAGGGACAGCGCGGGGACGAGAGGAAATGTCCCAGGCTCCTAGAATCACAGAATCAAGATTGGAAAAAAACTCCAAGATCATCTGGTCCAACCATCCCCCTACCCCCAATGTCACCCACTAAACCCTGTCCCTAAGCACCACGTCCAACCTTTCCTTAAACACCCCCAGGGACGGTGACTCCACCACCTCCCTGGGCAACCTGTTGCAATGCCCTTCTGAGAAGAAATGTCTGTGGACCCAGACTTGCCCATACCCATGACACTATGACCAGCAAAACCAGGAGGTCCCGTGTGCCCCTCTGGGCTGCTGCACCTCTTGCCGTGATGAATACAGCAGGCAATAATCAATTTTTCATATTTCAGAAATTTTCATGTGTTGAACCAGGAAAAATCTGCACTGTGTTTTTGCAAATGACATGCAAAGATTTTGGATCTGGTTGGTGGACTTGTCTGTTATAATTCTAGTATTGTTTCTTTTTTTTCCCCTCTTAAATCTTTTACCTGTTAAGGTAGCTACAGCATGAAATGTTTTGATCTTGACACCTGAGGTTTCTGGTGTATTTAAAAGTCAAAGGGAGACACTTTGTAGAGAATGTAGGGATCCTTTTTACAAAGCGTTTTACATGAGGAGATCTATTTCAGCTGATCCTTCTCTCCATGCCACACTGTTGACAACGGGAAGGAGAGGGACAACCATGCCCAGCTCTGCTAATTCTGTCAGGGGAAAGGGGGGCTGCCATGCCTTTTCTCTTCTGTTTCAGTAAACAGGATGTGTCATTCTTTTCCTGGCAGATAATGTCACGCTGCAGATTGATGGAGTGCTCTATCTGCGGGTTATGGACCCGTACAAGGTACCGTCCCTGCTGTACTGAGGCCCAGCTTGACCCTGGAGGCACGAGGCAGCTTGCAGCTTCCAGCCTCCAGCACCCATGGCTGCACCCTGCAGGCTCTGCATGTGCAGCCTCACCCAGCTGGCCACTGTGGCCAGCCTCTCTCAGCTCGCTTCTCTCTAAGATGCACGCTCCAGCCTCTGTTGGGCTTGCTGTGCTCCACAAGCGGGTGGGCTGAGCATCCCCTTCCCCAGGACTGCTCTCTTGGAGGAGGAGGTTGACAGGGGTGTCTGTGTCAGGTTTTTCATCTTAGTACAACCTTTCCTCACCTTGCCTCTGTGGTGGTTTTACTTGGGTGGGCAGCTGAGTTCCACCACGGCCGCTCTCTCACTCCCCCCTCTTCAAAGAGGAAGGGGGAGAAAATACAACACAAAGAGCTCGAGGTTTGGGATAAGGATGATTTAATTAAAGGGAAAAGGGAGAGGGGAAAAAAAAGGAAAGAAAAAAAATAAAGCAAATGTCGCACGGAAGCACAGAGAGAGAAAAGCAGTTACTCTCTAATTTCTATCAACGAGCAATGCTTGGCCACATCCTGGGAAGCAGGGCCTCAGTACGCGTAGCGGTTGTTCGGGAGGACAGACGCTTCCACCATGAGAGCCCCCCCCCCCTTCCCCTTTTCCACCTTTTACTGCTGAGTGTGACATCATATGGTATGGAATATCCCTTTGGTTGGTTTAGGTCAGCTGCCCTGGCGATGTCCCCTCCCCATCACTTGCCCACCCCCATCCTGCTGGCTCTTGGGGGCTTGGAGGGGGTCCTGATGCTGTGCCAGTACTATGCAGCAATAGACACAACACTGGAGTGATACCAGTGCTGTTCCAGCTACGAGTGCAGAGCACAGCACTGTGTGGGCTGCTGCAGGGAAAGGTGACTCCATCCCACACAGACCCAGTACAACCTCTTTCGGGGTCCCTTTCAGCACCACCACCGATTCTCTTGTTTTTGCTTTTGCTCCCCAGGCCAGTTACGGGGTGGAGGATCCTGAATATGCCGTGACCCAACTGGCCCAGACCACCATGAGATCTGAACTTGGCAAACTCTCCCTCGACAGAGTATTCCGGGTGAGCAGGGGAGGTGGATACCAGCTCTGCCAACATCTGGCAGCATCTCAAAACCCTGCGGGGCCTGTACAGACAGGCTGATATGTATAGCACTAAAATGCCCTTTGCTTAGATGGCTTCTGGATTCTGTTTCAGTCAACCTGTTTGTGAATCTTTGGAGATGGGTCTTGCTTTGGATCTTTTTGGCCAATGTCCAAACCCAGCTGCTGTGACTGTGTCTCTCAAGTCAGCTACTCTTTGATTACGCCCGGTGATGAGTGTCCTGGCTGACCTGGTTCAGGGGGGGCTGTAACCCTCATGCTGCATTTGTTGGACAGAAGCAGGAGCTCTTTGTGTTCCTGGGACATCTCTGTATCCAGTTGTAGACCAGATGCTTGTATCAGCAATTTCAGTTTTGGGCACTGCCCTTTCTAGGAGAAGGTGACCCCTCCGAGAGATGTGGAAAGCATCTTGCCCTGCCCTACACTCGTGGAGTTGGGGATTTTCTGGCTGACCTTTGCCCATGGAATGAGATGTCTGTTTCCCTTCTGTCACTGTCTTACGCTAAGCACCTCTCCTTTGTTCTCTGCTGTTTCTTTTGTGCCTGCCAGGAGCGTGAGTCCCTCAATGCCAACATAGTGGATGCCATCAACCAAGCCTCAGACTGCTGGGGCATCCGGTGTCTGCGCTACGAGATTAAGGACATCCATGTGCCCCCCCGTGTGAAGGAATCTATGCAGATGCAGGTTCAGCTCTCTGGGTGGGCGATGTGGAATGAGAGGGAAGTTTCCTCTTCCATGAAGCATGGCTGTTCTCCATCCAGAGCTGTGGCAGCACTCTGGGCCATCCTGCAGGGAGGGAAGCCTGTTGGAACTTTGGCTGCAAATACACAGCTATTGAGTAAATAATCCCCATTCTTATTTCTGCAGTGATGGCCCCTGCCTGGTACATGCAAGCTCTGCCAGCTCCCTTTAAAATTCCTGGGGCCTGCTGGGCTCTGCAGGAAGCAAAACCCAGAGCTGAAGGTCTCCCCTTGAAGAAAGCGGGATGCCAGAGCCTAGGGCAGGCATGGAAGGGGAGGAGGGGAAGCAGGCTGGCCTGTTAGATGTGGACCAGACTGAGGAGGGTTGTGCGGGCTGGTGGGTGCTCTTCGGAGCAGTTTCTGTGAGCTGGTGGTGCCCAGTGGCGTTACAGTGAGTGCCCCACATGGAGTCAGTGTGGCATATTGTGAGTAGTATGCCCGGGACCAGGGCAGCATGGCGTGTTGTGGTTTGGGCTCACTGCTGCAGCAAAACTGCATCTGGGAAGCAGAACCAACCCTCGCTGGGGATCACTCAGTGTTTTGTAGCTGTCTTCTTACCCTTTGCTAAGCTCTGCTTGCCCAGTAGGGACATAGAAGTGTCTTTGCTGCGCTTGTCCCATGGGTGGGATTCCCCCAGAGTGGCTGTGGCAGGCAGGCATCTGACCTGTGTTTGCAGGTGGAGGCAGAGCGACGGAAGCGTGCGACAGTGCTGGAGTCAGAGGGGATGCGGGAATCTGCTATCAATGTGGCTGAGGGGCAGAAGCAGGCCCAGATCCTGGCGTCAGAAGCCAAGAAGGCTGAGCAAATCAACAAAGCTGCTGGTAGCACCTTTGGCTAGAACGTGCCTTGAACACCAGGGGATCTGCACCCCTCTGTATTGAGGGGTGATGCTCCCTGGGAGCAGATTGCACTGCTGTGAGCCAGGATGCCTCAGCTGCTCTCATTCTTCCCTGCTGGGACCCTTGGGCTGTGCTGCAGCTGGTGTTGCTTCCCCACAGCCTGGGGCAGCCGGAGAGGTGTTGCAGGACAATCGTAGTGCTATTGTTAGGGAAAAGGAGGCTTTGCATGCACCACGTTTTCTTGATATACTTCTTGCAAGCGTGTTGTTGCAGTTCTGATGTGCTTTGTTGTGCTTTGTTGCAGGAGAAGCCAATGCCATGCTGGTCAGGGCCAAGGCCAAGGCCGAGGCCATTCAGCTCCTGGCGGCTGCCCTGGCCCAGCAGGTGAGTGAGGGCTCCTTGGGGCAGTCAAAGCTTTGGTGCCAGCACGGGGAGATGATCCCGAAGCTGGGGTGGCACCCGGCTTTCTTGCAGATGCCCCCTGGCATCTTAGTGAAGAGTTTTGCTGACACCTGGGGCAGGCTGGGGATGCAGGCACGGCTGAGCTCTTGGTGGTGCGTGACTCAGCCTCCTTCCTGATGAGTCTTGACCATCTCTCCGCAGCATGGCAGCGTGGCTGCCTCCCTCTCTGTGGCCGAGCAGTACGTGAGTGCCTTCTCCAAGCTTGCCAAAGACTCCAGCACGGTCCTGCTGCCAGCCAACACCGGTGACATCACCCACATGGTCACACAGGTCAGTGTCGGAGGAGGGACCCTGCCTCTCATCAGAGGCTGAGGGAGGTGAAGCTCACAGCCCCTGTGGGGGAGGTGGTTATGCTAGGAGAGGAGAGATGTGGAGAGGAAGAGGAATTTGAACTGGTGGGTGGGTGTGAAATAGAAGGTGTGGGCTGGGGAAGCTGCTTTGCAGCATCCTGTGGGAACAGGAGGGTCCCTGTTGTGGCAGCCCCTGGCTGTGGAACTGGCCTGAGCCAGCTTGCAGCTGTAGGAGACAGGACCCTTTTCTCTGCCAAAACAAGGTGGCAAAAATATGAGGTGAGTGCTGACTTTCCTACTGTCTCTGGGGTGGAAGTTTGCTTCTTCCCTGTCCATCCCTGAACAAACAGGGCTGAACAGGGATTTGGGTCAGTTCCTGAAGGCACCGCTGTGCACTGGCAGGAGTCCTCCATGGGGCTGTCTGATATTGTGGTGTAGCACGGCAACATCAGTGCCTCGAACACAGCCCCTTTAGAGTCCACTGTGGCCCTGCCTGCCTTGTGGGACCTGCCCCGTCCCAGCCCTATGTGTGTTCTGTCAAGAGTTGCCACAGCCCCACAGCAAGGACACTTCTTGCTGCCCCACAGGGTCTTCTCCAGAGACCTTCCCAGTCCCTGCAGGGCGCGTTGTCTCCTCTCCTCCTTGATGGCTCTTTCATTCCCTGCAGGCCCTGGGCATCTACACCACGCTGACTAAGACGCAAGCTGCGAAGACTCAGGATGAGATACCTCCAACCCATGGGGACCCCCAGCCCCCCAGCACGGAGGTGCTTAAGGCAGAGCAGGCAACCTCCAGCTAGAGGGGCCTGAAGGACACTGGACACATTGATGGCGTAGCACCCGCAAGAGTGGGGACACTTGCTCAGGGCCTGCCAGGCTGTGGGGAGCCCTGTTCTGCTGCCCTCCCCAGTGGGACTCTCTTCTTCTTCCCTTGGCCCTATTTTTGTATTTGGATTTAATCATGTAATAAATAGTACTGGTGCTGCAGCACATCCTCATGGTGCTGTAAGGAATGGTCCAGCAATTCGTGCCACTAAGGGATTTGAAGGGTTAACATTGAGGCCCGGGTTTAGGCGATAAGAGAACAAAAGGATTTTTAGAGAAAAACTGCTGACTACTGCACGGGATGTGCAGTAGTTTCTGACATCCGGCCCAGAGGCTACCAAATAAGGAGGAAGGGGGAGCTGAAGGACGATTGAAGGGCAAAGTCTGGGAGGAAGACCATGAGCCTTCAGCACGAACGACCCCCGAGAGACCACCAGAGACTGATACGCAGGCGCCCCTGGGAGGACTTCGGATTCGGGAAACCAATTATAATAACCCTGCCTCTTCTAGAAGTAGTAATGAATATGTATTAGCCTAGGAGCATAAAAACCAGCCGTCTTATGTAAGGGGTGTGCGTCCTGGTGGAGCAGAGACTCCCGGCGTACCCAGCGCTGTTTGCTTGCCTCTATTCATTTAATAAATTGTAAACTTTGATTGCAGTCCTATTTGGGACTCAGTCATTTATAACAATTGGGGGCTCGTCCGGGATGGTCTTGGTTCCTGAATTCTGACTTGATCTAGGAGGGGTGCCCCCACCATTTGGTGGCTCCTGTTCGAGTCAGGTCGGGGCTAACACCATCTTGAACCTGAATAAGGGCAAGCAAAGATTTAGATTTTTTTATGAGCTCCCTTTGCCGGCTGCAGCACTATATTTTGCCCATAATTCTGCGCGCGAAGATCCGAACGAAGATGACGGAGTCGTAAGTATTTAAGGCGTATACCGTTCGGTTGGGTGAGTTTCGGTTGCCTGTGTGTGTGAGAGTGTGACTGAGACGGAACGTAGTTCCGATGTGATTGTGGAGGTCTTCTAACCGCGGTTCCAATCTCCCGCGAGGGACTTGGCCGGTGAAGGACCGAAGCGATTCCTATAGGATTCGTGGGTGGGTGATAGGTCCTAAACCCCCTGCAAGACACTCTCACTAAGGCAACCAAGGGCTGTAGGAATTGCCACAGTAAAATTCCTAGATGGGTCAGACAAAATTGAAGACCCGGGACCAGAGAAAAGGGAGCAAATTACCAGACATACCACCAGAAAGTCCATTAGGGATAATGATTAGAAATTGGAACGATAGGGGCCCCAGAAAAGGGAAAAAGTAAATTAAAAATGGTCCAGTATTGTATGATAGAATGGCCAAAGGAGCCTTTAAGACCACATGTCTTTTGGCCCGTTTTCGGATCCTTTGAAGACTGGGTTTGCCAGGCCTTAAATATACATGTTAATTCAAAGGAACCTTTTAGCCAGGAGGAAAGTGATTATGCAGGATTATGGATCAGGATCTCACGTCCTTTTCCAGCCTCAATATTTACACTAAAAGCAGACGAGAAGTTTGACGAAGAAGAGAACAAAAAAATAAAAAATAAAAAAAAAAGGAAAAAGAAAAAGATGATGAATGGGAGTCATTGGATAACCTACCACCTCTATATCCTAACAATCCACCCCCGGTGGTGCATCTTGTAATCCTATTTTGTTCTTAAATGTTTTGACTGTGTCAAGGAGGAAGGTGGGAGCATTATCTAAGTAACAGTTTAGAAGTTTGGGTATATTCGCGGTGGTGTTCGGTCAGTTTCCCAAGTATCGGGGGAGCGGGGCTGACTGATTATCAAAGTGGTAGAACGGAGAGTCACTTCTTTGGTGGTTCGGGCCTGAGCCCTGGGAATTTGGTAAGAAGGGGGAGAGCGAATTTATTTAGGCCTCAATACCTTTTAAACCCCCATCTTGATGGATACACAGGAGCGATTCCTTGTTTTGTGTGGGCTTCCTAATAAAGTGCATGAGAAAAATTAGCATTCGGCTTGAAATTCGGTCCTGTTGAAATGTAAATTTTGTGGAAAAGGTGGTATTGTTTGTCTAGAAGACCGAAGGCCGAGTGCTTCAGGTGTTTTTCCGAAGTCCTGTGGATTTATGATTGGAACGGGGCTCATTAATAATCTGAAATAGTGAAGTTTGTATGTGGAAAGAAGAGTTTAATCCCAGAGAATTGGGACGTTTGGGAAGAAGATTAGGAAAAAATAGTAAAAACCTGCAATAAAAAGGTTTGCGTGGAAATTGAAACAAGGGACAGTAACTAATATAAATAAATAAAAGGGAATGGGAAATCAAGGAAATGGGTAATATCCAAAACAAAGACGTCCAAAAGAAAGCTTCCTTGGGTGCATATTGGCACATTGGAAGGGTATTGTTAGAAATGGGGGCACAGAAAGCAAGAGGACTTTCACTAAGTATTGCAATCAATGGTGGCCACTATATAAACTAAATGGCCACTTTATGGACAATCGACTATAACAGTGTCTTGCAATTAATGTTTTTGAGGAGAGAAGGAAAATAGGATGAAATGTTGTATAGTGATATGTTGTTTCAGCATGTTGGAGGGAAAAGGTTTGGAATTAAGTTGGCCCCTGACTGAGCCTTTGGTGTTGGCATTAGAAAAGTACAGGCTGGAGAAAGATAAAGGAAGTGTTAAAAGGGTTGTTGAAGGTGTTAAAGGTTGTGTGCCATGTAGTATTTAACAGAGCTGTTTGAAGTTGAATGAGCAGGGAAAGAGGATGTAGGAATGCTAATAGTTCCGCCTCAACCCGAGGCTGAGATCTCTAAATCGCGGGTGCGAGCCCTCTGGGGCAGGGGGACCGTGATGGGTCCGAGAGAGTTGTCGTGGAAACAGAAAAGCAGCTAACTCTTGAAACAACCTGAGTTCCTGTGTGAGCTCAGGTTGCCAATGGGACCGCTCAGGGAACTGTCAACGATTGCATTCCCCTGACCGACCCCCTCACTGAGACCCTAATCACCCCGGAAATTATGTAAATACCAAAATCTGGTTAAATTGGCTATTGGGAATTGAGAATCTGTTCCAACAAGGTCCAAAAGAAACCCCTATGGAATTTATGGAATTTTTGAATTTCTGGACCAACTTTGAAATGCAATGAGAAAAAAAAAACAATCAAACAGCGACGGCCTTGGATCTTCTGATCAATCCACTCAGATGAGGAATGCTATCTTTCAACATAGAATGGTCTTAGACTATTTACTAGCAGAAGAAGGGGGAGTGTGTGGAAAACTGAACGATTCTAATTGTTGTTTACAAATTGATGATAATGGAAAAGTGGTTAAACAGATAACAAAAGAAATTAGAAAGCTAGCCCACGTCCCAGTACAAACTTGGAAGGGTATGGATTGGGATTTCTTTTCGTGGTTGCCCGGTGGACCATGGGTTAAAAGGATGCTATTTTTATTTTTATGTGGTGTAATGACATTATTGTTTATACCTTGTATGATACCTTGCTTTACGTTGTTGGTACTGCGAATAATAAATAGCACCCAATTTGTGATGACTTCGGGAGAGAAAAGGTGATGTGTCGATAATGATGCTTAAGAAATGGACACCCCAAGAACTGACTGATGAAATCCAATTGTTACTAACAAAGGCTGAAGAAGAGACACGAATTGATGATATTAAAAAGAAGGTGAGGAATTGTAAGGAATGGTCCAGCAATTCGTGCCACTAAGGGGTGTGAAGGGTTAACATTGAGGCCCCGGGTTTAGGCGATAAGAGAACAAAGGGATTTTTTAGAGAAAAACTGCTGACTCTGCACGGGACGTGCAGTGGCTTCTGACAGCCGGCCAAGAGACTACCAAATAAGGAGGAAGACCATGAGCCTTCAGCCCGAGCGACCCCCGAGAGACTAACAGAGACTGATAAGCAGGCGCACCTGGGAGGACTTCGGATTCGGGAAACCAATTATAATAACCTTGCCTCTTCTAGAAGTAGTAATGAATATGTATTAGCCTGGGAGCATAAAAACCAGCCGCCTTACGTAACAGATGTGCGTCCTGGTGGAGCAGAGACTCCCGGCGCACCCAGCGCTGTTTGCTTGCCTCTATTCATTTAATAAATTGTAAACTTTGATTGTAATCCTATTTGGGACTCAGTCATTTATAACAATAGGTACCTTAAAGGAGGCTGTAGCGAGGTGGGGGTTGGTCTATTCTCCTACATGTCCGGTGATAGGACGAGGGGGAATGGGCTAAAGTTGCGCCAGGGGAGGTTTAGGTTGGATGTTAGGAAGAACTTCTTTACCGAAAGGGTTGTTAGGCATTGCAATGGGCTGCCCAGGGAAGTGCTTGAGTCACCATCCCTGGAGGTCTTTAAGAGATGTTTAGATGTAGAGCTTAGTGATATGGTTTAGTGGAGGACTTGTTAGTGTTAGGTCAGAGGTTGGACTAGGTGATCTTGGAGGTCTCTTCCAACCTAGACGATTCTGTGATTCTGTGGAAGTGGCTGAAACAAGCTCAGCATTAGCAAATGGTTAATGAGCCATTATCGGCCTCAGCAGGAACTAAACTGGAACAGCTTCAGTCACTGTTGAGCCCCATCCGAACGATCTGCTGGTTCAGCTCCTTGGCTGTGGGGAGATGTGGGTTCCTTTTTCCTCAACAGGAATAATACATCTCTGTGCATTGTGTGGGCAGCGAAGGATTAGTAATGCCCCAAGTTATTACCTCCTGCTTCAGAGTGCTTAGGGTTTGCGAGCGATGTCCCTGCCGAGCACGCTGTCCCTTAGCAACCTCCTCTAGTTTTTAAAACACAATTCCAGTTCCAAAAGCAGGATTGAGGAACGGGACGCCAGAGCTTGTGCTAACAGGCTTGGTGGGGTGAGAGCATTGCCTAACCCCTTCTGGGTCACTCTCCAGAAAGGCACATTCTGCTTTTTCATCCTCTCTGATCTGCTTCCCTGCCCACAAACTCCATCGTGGCCATTTGGCGATGGATAAGCACAGGACTGTAGGGCTTTGGGGAGCGGTTAGAAAACCTCCAGAGGCTTGGAGGAGATGGAAAGAGAGGAAAGCTCCTGCATGAGTCATCCTGCCCCAGGGCACAAGGAGCAGTTTCCATCCCTGGCACTCAGCTCCACGCCATCGCTGTCCACCTCCCAGAGTCTCTCCTGCTGGAAAGGCCGGCAGTGGGGTATTTCCCCAGGAAGATGAGGTGTCCCGGGCAGCGTGCAGTGCAACGACTGTGTTGGGTCTGGCTGGTGTTGGAATAAAAATGTTGTTTTTGCAGAGTGTGAGAAACACTCTGTAGCCAATAACTTAGGCTCAGGCGAGGATCTCAGTGAAGTAGTAATTTATTCGCGATTGCAGTGGCAGGCATCCCACAAGCAGGAGCGCACCTACTAGTCACATAGTACAGTTTATATACTTTATTTCTCGAGGACTGGGACCCTCCCCTGTTTCCCCATTGACTGGGTAATCCAGGTTCACAACCTATCTGATGCTTCACAGACAATGCATGGCCTTCGGTTGCCGGTCTGTTAAATTTCAAATTTCTTTTGACTTTTTTACTGTTTGAAGTGGTAATGTTTCTTCACTTACCTGACTTGACTTAACACCGTGATTTTCACCTAATTGTCCTAAGGAGTCTGGTTGTCTGCATTTTACAAGGTCGCCTGCTAAGTTTTCGTATCACTGCAAGCATATCTCAATACCCCATTCCTTACCTTTAAACAATGTAACTCTGCAAAAACATTTTTATTCCCACAATTCCCCCCTTTTCTTTTTTTATAAATTGTTGATTTTTGCAAAACTTTTCTCTAAGGTGTAATTTGGTAGATATCTTCCTCTTCTTCACCTTCTTTGCTTTCCATCTCCTCTAATATCATCACCTTATCTGAGTAAGATGGTGGCTCTGTGATAAATTAGCGGGTGTTTGTTCATTGTCTTTAAAAGGAATTCAGAGGATCTGCTGAGAAGATAAGGTTTTGCAATTTACGACCTTGTTAAGGGGGAAGACTAAGCAAGTAGATAGTGGGGAGGGGGTGTTGGATAAACATCCTTGGTAAAACAAAGACTCTGTGAAATACTGTTTCCCGCTTCACTACCCTCCCCCTTGAACACGAGCACAACGCATGATCATTGAAAGAAAAACAACGACCCCCAACAACAAACTGCGCAGCTTCAGAAGGTCCAACAAGTCCTGACAAGCCGAAACTTGGATGCTATAAAACGGCGACACTGAAAGGGGAAAGTTGCGTGCTGTGGTGGAGCGGAGACTCCCCAGCCGCCCAGCGCTGTTTTGCTTGTGCCTGCTTACTTAATTAATAAAATATTTCTGATAGACCAAGAAATTTGTATGGTCTCACTTATAACAAATTTGGTGCCGTGACTCGGATGAAGGCGGATTGACTGGGAATCCCTCTAGGGGAGGCGCCCCGCCGATTCTGGCGGCCCCGGGAACGGGAAATCCCGCTCGAGCCCTTCACCGACGAACCCAAAATTAGGCACAAGCAAATAAAACCGGTAACCCCAAGCAATCTTTGTGCACGAAGACCGAATGAAGACCCACGGGGTGGGTAAGTATAGGCCGGTGATCCGTTCGGTTGGGGTTGGTGATCCCGGAGTGCGTCTGTGTGAGACGTCCAGTTGCGGACGAAGTGAGTGCGGACCCCTCAGTAGTGCGGTTCCCACATCCCGCGAGGGACTGGGCCACGACCAGGGGGAAGCGGCTCTGTGTGTGTGTGAAGGCACTCCGGAAGATGGGACAGAAGAAGAGTAAGCCTTCTGGTCCCATGGGTGGGGTAACGCCTAGTGCTAGGTTGCCCCCTATTCCCCCAGATAGTCCACTGGGGTTAATGATTAAGAATTGGAGTGATTCCCCTTTTAGGCGGGGAAAGGATAAAGTAAAAATGATTCATTATTGTGTTGAAGTTTGGGGAGGTAGGCAAATTATTGGCCCATATTCGGGTCGTTTGAAGACTGGGTTTGCCAAGCCTTAAACATTTATGTAAGTGCAAAGGAACCTTTTTGTTTAGAGGAGAGCGAATATGCGAGCCTTTGGATTGGCTCAGAGAATCGAGTTAATCTGTACCCTCTGTACCCTTTAAAAGAAAAAGGAGGGGCAAAATTACAAATTGTGGAGCAAGAGATAAAGTACCTGGGTCACCAGTTAAGTAAGGGGACTAAGAAGTTAGACCCAGGCAGAATCAGTGGAATATTGGCTTTAGCATCCCCGCGAACTAAAAGGCAGGTACGGCAACTGTTAGGGTTGACCGGATACTGTAGACAATGGATAGAAGATTACAGTGGAAAGGTTAAATTTTTATATAACAAGCTGAATAAGGATGGATTACTCAAATGGACAAAAGAAGATGAGGAACGACTGAACAACTTAAAGGAGGAACTAGTACGCCCCCCCCAGTGTTAAGCTTACCAGATTTAAGGAGGCTGTTTCGTTTTTTTTTGTGAACAGCGCAGAAGGCACAGCATACGGAGTGCTGGCCCAAGAATGGGCAGGGAGTAAAAAAAAAAAAAACAAAAAAACAAAAAAAAACCTGTGGCCTATTTGTCTAAATTATTGGATCCGGTTAGCCGGGGCTGGCCAAACTGTTTGCAGGTAGTGGTAGCTGCTGCCTTGTTAGTGGAAGAAGCACAGAAGATCACTTTTGGGGGGGAAATCAAAGTAATATCTCTACACAATATATGCGGGGTACTGCAACAGAAGGCAGAGAAATGGATCACTGACGCCAGATTATTAAAATATGAAGGAATTTTGATTTCCTCTCCAAAATTAACCTTAGGAACAACC
The DNA here is from genome assembly GCF_040182565.1 of Anser cygnoides. Classification (NCBI taxonomy): domain Eukaryota; kingdom Metazoa; phylum Chordata; class Aves; order Anseriformes; family Anatidae; genus Anser; species Anser cygnoides. The sequence goes on from NC_089908.1 coordinate 2,741,463, forward strand.
TCCCTACAGAACCCTGCTCAATTTCTTTATGGGGAACCAAATGAGTCCTTAGGACATGATTGCCTCCGAAATATAGAAGAGCAAATGAAATTGAGACCTGATCTAGAGGAGGTGGAATTACCCATCGGTGAACAGATATATGTGGATGGTTCCTCGAGAGTAGTCGAGGGAAAGCAAAAATCAGGATACGCGTTAGTAAACAAGAAAACATTTGAGATAGTGGAATCTGGACCTTTGAGTCCTAGCTGGTCTGCCCAAGCTTGCGAGCTATATGCCATATTGCAGGCCCTAAAATTGTTGAAAAATAAAAGCGGTACAATATATACAGATTCAAAATATGCTTATGGGGTAGTACATATATTTGGTAAAATATGGAAAGAAAGGGGGCTCATCAATTCACAAGGAAAGGGTTTAATACATCAGGAATTGATTACCCAGGTTTTACAAGCTATCAGAGAGCCCAAAGAAATTGCTGTAGTACATATAAAAGGGCATCAAAAAGGCCTCACCCCTCAGGTTAGGGGTAATAATCTAGCAGATCAGGAGGCAAAAAGGGCGGCATTAATGAGTATAAGAATTATAAGAATGAGGGAAGATTGCCCAGACTGTGGGAAATACTTAATACTTATACTTAATATATAATAATTAATATAATAATTAATAATAATATAATATATAATAATGCTTAATATAATACTTAATACTGTGGGAAAGGCTTAAAGGAATTTCCATGTTATGATTGCTGGAGTGAATGGGGAGTTGATGGGATTGAATGCAATTGTTCTGAGGAAGAAAGCCCGCCTTATAAAAACTGCTACAAGTGCGGGCCGACTAACTCCCTCTGGTCGAATGGACCCATTCCCCTCCCCTTACTCTGTTTCACTATTACAGAAGAAGACAAGATGACACAAATGGGGGTTCAAAAAAAAAAAAAAAAAAAAAAAAACAGATAAAGGGAAATGGGTACTGCCTGGTGGACGGAAGTGTTACCAAAATCAGTAGCTATGAGGGTGCTACGGAGATTTCATGAACAGACGCACTGGGGTACTCAGGCGTTGGTGGATCAATTTGCCACATATTATATGTGTATAGGGATTTATAATATAGCAAAGAGGATCGTAAATGATTGCATAACTTGTCGGAGGGTAAATGCTCAACACATGAGAAAAAGGGTCCCGGGAGGAGGACGAGAATTGGCACATCGACCTTTTGCAAAGATTCAATTAGATTTTACTGAACTTCCAAAAACGGGGCGATATAGATACTTATTAGTTATTGTAGACCACTTCACAAACTTTGTTGAAGCATTCCCTACGGCAAGGGCCACAGCTCAAACCGTGGTAAAGATATTATTAGAAAGCATCATACCCAGATACGGGGTAATAGAAGCAATTGACTCTGATCGAGGCCCACACTTTGTGTCAAAGGTATCCCGAGACACGATGAAGGCTCTGGGAATTAAATGGGAATATCACACTCCCTGGCATCCTCAGAGTTCGGGAAAGGTAGAACGAATGAATGGTGAAATTAAAAGGCAACTAACAAAGCTTATGATAGAGACTAAAACCTCCTGGGTGAAATGTTTACTGCTTGCACTATTGAATATCCGGACATAGCCCCGAGCCGATGTCGGAATCTCACCTTTTGAAAGGCTGTATGGTATGCCTTATGATTTAGAGATGCCATCTGATCACCCCCAGGTATAGGATATCCAATTAAAACCTTATTTAATACAGCTTATGAACCGACGGAGGGAGTTGCAAGCGAAAGGCTTGGTGGCTAGATATAGCAATCCATAGGATACAACCTGGAGATAGGGTTCTAATTAAGACATGGAAAGAAACGTCTTTAACACCACGGTGGGGAGGCCCCTATGTTGTTTTACTTATCACAGAGACGGCTATCCGGACGGCTGAGAAGGGGTGAACGCATGCCAGTCGTGTGAAAGGACCGATCCAGAAAAGCAAATGGGAAGCGGTCGCAGGCCCTGATGACTTAAAGCTCACGTTGGAACGAACTCGATAAGTATGGTTTAACTGTCTATGTATCGTAAAAAAAAAAAAAAAAAAAAGGAGGAAAGGGGACCCTGTTTGGTCAGAAAAAGGTCGCGGTTACCTGAGAAACTCCCCTGAAGAACACTGCTGCTGCCAAGAAGAACCTGCACCTTGTAGTTCGCTGCAACCGAACTGACAAGCGAGGCAGAGAGTGAAACGGTGGGGAATTACGTGGCCAGGTAAAGAACTCTGGAAAATGGGCCCTAGCCATTTTTTTTGCGATACATAGTAATGGGTACGATTGTTTACACTGTTCCTGGGTCTGCGCACCCTCACAAACCTTTTAAATGGAGCCTGATTAGATGGGAAGATCACCATGTTGTTCAGCAGATAACTACTGCTGGGGGACTGATAGGGGAGGCATCATCTATATAAAGAAGGAAGAGACTAAGAGTCCCCAACGGGTGGGACCAAATCAGGAACTGTCGGGGAGTGTTTTGAGGATTCAGCCTACACAAGCTTTTAGAATGCTAACTCCTAATAGCCCTAAACCACTGGAGGTTGCTAATAAATCAGTAAACCCGGAGTACGGGATTAGAAATGAAGGGGTGACCGGGAATAACATATGGAGAATCATGAATGCTAGTTATCAGTTGTTGAATCAACCAAATCCAGACGTGCCTAGACCTTGCTGGTTATGTCTTGATATAAGGCCCTCATATTACGACGCCATTGGGGATCTGGGAGAAACCACCCGTTCAAACGAAACCGATCCCCCACAATGCAATTGGGGAAGGGATGTAGGAATAACGTTAACGGAAGTAACTGGGAATGGCAGGTGCGTAGGCACGGTCCCTGGTGAGAAGTTCCATCTATGCAATATTACAGAAAATGTTACACAATTAGACAAAGAAAAATGGTTAATACCAGCAGATAACACCAGATGGGTATGTTCGTCTCTGGGGGTAACTCCATGCTTATCTTTGAAATTGTTCAACTCGTCTCATGATTTTTGTACAGGTAGTAATTATACCTAGGATTCTTTACCATTCTGAGGAGTATATGTACATCCAACATGCTATGGCAAAAAAAAACACTTAAGGAAAAGAGAGCCTATTACGGCTGTCACTTTAGCCACTCTGATGATTCTGGGGGCTGCAGGAGCCGGAACTGAAATTACCTCTCTGGTAAAACAAAGCCAAGAATTTACCTCTCTACGCATTGCTGTAGATGAGGATTTGGCCCGTATCGAGCAATCTATATCAGCTTTAGAGAAATCTGTACGACAAAATCGTAGGGGATTAGATCTGATTTTTCTACAACAAGGAGGATTGTGTGCAGCCCTACGAGAGGAGTGTTGCGTATATGCAGATCATACTGGAGTAGTAAGGGATACAATGACTAAATTGAGAGAAGGGCTAGAAAAACGAAAAATAGAAAATGAAGCCCACCAGAATTGGTATGAATCCTGGTTTAATTACTCACTTTGGCTCACTACACTGCTATCAACTATAGCAGGACCTTTGTTGCTGCTCATATTAACACTAACTTTTGTACCATGTATATTCAATCGAATAATCGCGATTGTAAAAAAAAACGATTAGAGGCAGCTCACCTTATGCTTGTGCGTTCGAAATATGAATCTCTTGAACAGGAGGAGGATGACGCAGAAACTTTAATATTGAGCAAACAAGTGCTTCAAAAATTCATCAATGAACAAAATATGTTAGAAAAAGAAAAAGGAGGGATTGTGATAAATTAGCGGGTGTTTGTTCATTGTCTTTAAAAGGAATTCAGAGGATCTGCTGAGAAGATAAGGTTTTGCAATTTACGACCTTGTTAAGGGGGAAGACTAAGCAAGTAGATAGTGGGGAGGGGGTGTTGGATAAACATCCTTGGTAAAACAAAGACTCTGTGAAATACTGTTTCCCGCTTCACTACCCTCCCCCTTGAACACGAGCACAACGCATGATCATTGAAAGAAAAACAACGACCCCCAACAACAAACTGCGCAGCTTCAGAAGGTCCAACAAGTCCTGACAAGCCGAAACTTGGATGCTATAAAACGGCGACACTGAAAGGGGAAAGTTGCGTGCTGTGGTGGAGCGGAGACTCCCCAGCCGCCCAGCGCTGTTTTGCTTGTGCCTGCTTACTTAATTAATAAAATATTTCTGATAGACCAAGAAATTTGTATGGTCTCACTTATAACAGCTCCATGGTCATTTGTTTCAGTAGTGCAGTTTCAATTAACCACTGTACTAGTCCTCTTACACAGGGGATAATGCAACAACCAACGGCTGTCAAAACTCCTGCTACTATGATCAAGGATGCAAATATGGACACTACCATCACTTTCCATTTACCAAACCAAGATTCCAACCATCCGGTGATGGAAGTGCCTGTTCCTACTTTTTCTGCCAATTCACTGGCAAGGGTGGTAAGCCCTTGCAATGCTCTAGTTACTGTGCCATCCGGGGCAGTATTGTTGGGTATAAAAGTGCAACAATGGTTGCCCAGTATCACACACACACACCTCCTTTCTCCGCAAGCATCATATCTAATGCTATTCTGTTTTCCCAAGCCATTTCGCTGGTGGCATCGAGTTGTTCAGCGATTCCTCTTATCACATCCCTTGTATAATTTATGAATCTCTGCTGATTATAATAAATATAATTAACCCAATCCACATTCTTATTGATTGTTACCCACCAGAACAGTGACTCAAACCCTGCAGCAATTTGATTCCTGGCTTCCTGTTCATCGGGAACTCCTCTAGGCACCCCAATAGAATCTATGTACGCTCTATCATCGAATGATACTCCTAAGCTTCCTTTACTTCTTCTGGGTATTTGTGATGTTTCTCTTTCAAATGCCAGGGTGAAGGGTATAGCTAATTGAACAAGTGCACAAGTGCCTCCCCAGTTAGATGGTAGGGTGGACCGTAAGATCTTCCCTCCACAGTACCACCAGAGATCTGCCCTGGGGATCTCAAGTCTTGAGCAGTTTCCCATCAAGTCCTTGGTAGCATTCAAGGTCCTCGTGCACGAGGCAAATTCTCCCAGATGCCGGGTAGCACTCACACCCTGCCGTGAGAGGCAAGCTGTATGGTTACCTATAGCTGTGGAGAATGCAGGGGGAACCCTGATATTGCTATCACGCAAGGAAGGGAACAGCAAAGAGAGAGACTTACAGGCCTCATTTCCCCAGGCAGTCTTTTCTCGGTACAATGCAATCATACATCGCATCCCCTGGGAATCCCTGGTCCACCCCAATGGGCAGGGCACTATCTGGGCAATCGGTCATCCCGAGGCACAAGCATGGCAATTGCTATGGTTGAGACTCTGGACAGTATATTTGACCCATTCTATCCAGGCATTCACATCCCCATACCCTGTTTCAATCTCAAATGTTTCAACCGCCGCATTTCAAAGAGGGCCTCCTGTTTTCTCTCCTGTTTTCTCCTTGAGTTTCTCCCTTTCTCTGATGGAAATAGAGGATCGTTTCCATACAGCTATTCTCAATCTGGCTGTTGGGTCTCTCCCAGTTATTTGTTCTCTCTGCTCAATTGTCATTGGGCATTTAAATCTCCACAAGCTAACACCTCACAAGCATCAAACATGACAGACTGTGGTACATAACCCTCTGTCACAGTCACCCATATTTTGACGGGGTATCCCGTCTTACTATTATCTGGTCATGCCTTTTCCAAGCTGCCAATTGACCAAGGCCTTCTCTGAGGCCTACAATCACTAAAAATAAAATTAATAGTTGATTTTCCTGTCATTATTTTTAACCCTCAGGTTCCCAAATAATTATCAATACAAAGAATAAGATATGTGTACACTACTACTAGAACCAAAAACCCCTTGGGAGCACTTCAATTCGCTATAGGTCTGTCCTTTCTCTCAATCACAAGTCACACTCATTAGTTACCTGTGAAAATAAAAGGTTAGTTTACAATTGTAAGCTTTTATCCTGCTCAGAGTCCATTATGAGGTTTTTCTTTTTGATTTTAACTTTCAACCAGTCTTCTATAGGAACAGCTTCCCAGGTACTAGGGTCGACGGGTGCTTTCACTCGAGTATAGTGAGTCCAACCTTTTTCTGCAGTTCTTACGGCTGTTTCAGTTGTTACTAGTACTTGGAATTGTCCTTCCCATTCAGGCCGGAGTTTTGATTCTTTCCAGGTCCGAATCAGGACCCAATTTCCTGGGTGATGGTGGTGAATGGGGAATTCCAAAGGTGGGGTTTGAGCCAACAGCCTACGGGTCCTGAGAGATGACAAAGAAGAGGACAACCCCAGAATACAGTTCTTAAGAAAACTCTCTCATTTCGAATTGTGGTATCTCATCCCTTCTGCCCAGATAGGGTAATCCGAACAGCATCTCATATGGTGAAATTCCTATATCGGTTCTTGGTGCTGTTTGAACCTGTAGGAGTGCTAAAGGTAAGCATTTTACCCAAGGAAGTTGGCTTTCTAACACTAATTTAGTTAATTGCTTCTTTAATGTCTGGTTCATTCACTCTACCTTCCCTGAAGAGGAGGGGTGCCAGGGGGTGTGAAAATCCCACTCAATCTCTAAGGCCTGCATTAACCCTTGCAGTACTTGTGAAGTGAAATGACTTCCTTGATCTGAATCAATGTTTTCAGCTATCCCATATCTAGGGACTATTTGCTCCAGTGATACCTTAGCCACCGTGTTCGCAGTGGCAGATACCAAGGGGAAAGCTTACACACACCCAGTCACGTGGTCAATTAGGACAAACAAGTACTTAAATCTCCCTCCTTTAGGTAACTCAGTAAAGTCTACCTGTATACTTTGGAAAGGTCGAATCCCTGGCTCCCGTCCCCCTTGTGGGAATAAAAATGTTGTTTTTGCAGAGTTACATTGTTTAAAGGTAAGGAATGGGGTATTGAGATATGCTTGCAGTGATGAGAAAACTTAGCAGGCGACCTTGTAAAATGCAGACAACCAGACTCCTTAGAACAATTAGGTGAAAATCACGGTGTTAAGTCAAGTCAGAGAAGTGAAGAAACATTACCAGTTCAAACTGTAAAAAAGTCTAAAGAAATTTGAAATTTAACAGACCGGCAACTGAAGGCCATGCATTGTCTGTGAAGTATTGGATAGGTTGTGAACCTGGATTACCCAGTCAATGGGGAAACAGGGGAGGGTCCTGTCATCAAAAAGTATATAAACTGTGTTTTGGAACCAGTAGGTGCGTTCCTGCTTGTGGGACGCCCGCCATTGCAATCGCGAATAAATTACTACTTCACTGAGATCCTTGCCTGAGCCTAAGTTATTGGCTACAGAGTGTTTCTCACAGGAAGAAGTACCATGGGACTGCAGAGGATTCTTCTGTCTGCTTGACCTGCTTCACCATCCCAAGAGCACAGTGAAAAGCTGTGGAGTCGGTAACCTTCTGGCAAAGAGTATCACAGGTGTAAAGGAGATGGTGCTACCCCATGGGGTTACTGGGTCCCTCTTGCTTTGTTGTGGAACAACTGGCCGGAATTTCTTCCCTTCAGTATGATTTTGTACCACAGTATATCTGTTATCTGAGAGCAGCAGGGAGAGAAGGGAGGCTTCCATATTAAAACAAAAGATGCCTCCATAAGACACATGGTACTGTATGAACAATATGGATTTTGTCAGAGGATTTTTATGGTGCTCTTGTAAAATTACTTCATAGAGCAATAAAGTACATAGCAGGGAAGGGCCAACCTCCCACGGCTTACCAGAACCACCAGCCTTATAGAAGTAGCTGGGTGACTGACATTTCCTCTGCAAACAGGCTAGTGAACCCTCCACACAGGTGTCCATAGGTGCTGCAGTCCAAGCGGTGTGCACGTGTGCTGTGCCTTCCAGCTACACAAAGAACAGGGGAAAGCAGGCATGCAGGCAGCCATGCAGGCAGGCTCACCCTCCCCCTGCACACACACATCCAGCTTTCAGAGCTGCGATAGCTGAATAAAAGCCTTGTTGTGAACACTTTCTGCCACCAGTCTCCTCGGAGGCGTGTGTAGAGAGCAAGCATTTTGCAATGCTATCCTCCCAGGTTTGCCCAGGTGATTCGTGGAAGAACTCTACAACTCAAAGCAAATGAGTTATAAAGCAGGTATGTGGTTTATTTCGGTGCCAGGCGCATGCGGGATAGCTCCCAAAGGCATGCGCGCCCTAACGCGGCAACTTGCTTTGGTTATATGCAGTAAAAAGTTACATATGCATGAAGTTTCCCAATACGCCTATACATATGCATAACCTATCCCCGCTTTGTATTAAAATTAGCTCCAAGAAGTCATTTCCATAAACTCCTCCTGTCTGCGCTTGCGCAGTGCCTTCTGATGGTGGTCGCTGGGGGTCGTGGGGATGAAGTCCGATAACTCCTCTTCATCACCACTAGTTGACCCCCTGCCTTTGTACAGACTCAGCTGCTCCTTGGCTCTTGTCCAAACCACAAGGTCGGTCTCAGTTGGTTTTTGAGACAGGTTCCCCATTTTTGTCAGGAAACATCCCCTGTGAGGGGCCCCAAGACTCCTTGTTTCGGTTAATTTGCACAGCAGTAAGCAAAGACACTCAGCAATATCTATTTTAATGCTATTAAGCAAGCCCCCATTCTTCTATCCCTGGCTTCACAGGAGCCTGCTACTATCACGTTTTGACTCCTCCTTTTGTCCCTTTTTCCAAAGGATTTGAAAGAAAAAAAAAATCCAAAGAAAGTAAAATGTGAAGATAAGAGAAGCCCTTCTATTTCATTAAACACCCATGCACCATCTAGCACTCTGCTGCTTATTGTTGCAGTTTAACACAAGATTTAACATATCTGTGTCCAAATGCCGCCTGGCAGCTGTGGGGCACTTTCCTTAATACCAGAGCAAGCAAGCAAGCAAGGTGAAGATAATTTGTAGAAGATGTAGCACGACAGCCTGAAAGATGCTGTTTTTGTGGATTGTAACTCTTTATTACAGAGGTTGCTGAACTTCACTGTGTATCCCTGGTGGTAGGTGCAAGAGGATGAGTTTTGAAAGAATAATAGAAATAGAGAATCCTCTCAAAATCTTCCGCAGGAGCTACTTGAGTAACATCTGTTTGAACAAGATGAGTTTCGCTTAGGGACTATTTCTCTATACCGTTGGCTGCATTTTTGAATTAAATATATCGATAAACAGCAAATATAAAAGCAGAATTCAAACTGTAGCTAGCAATCTGAAATTTCCGGTGTTTCTTGGGCTGGGTATTATCATTATATGATATATTATATGTTATATAATATATAATATAATATTATATATGTAATATATATCATATTATCCTATAACATAATATGATATATTGCGACCAGAACAGCCACCATTCAAGAGCTCTTTAAGCTTCCCAATAGTTGAGGATTAAAAAAAATGAAATAAAAAGGGGAAAATACTGCTCTTTCAACTTTCTTTTCTATCATAAAACAACTAAAAAGCCCTTGCTCCACGCTAATGGAAGTCCAACCCAGCTGGTTACATAAAATTGTTTATGGAAATCAGCAAAAGTTGGAGAGAAATAACTTGGCACAGATATGGTTGTTTAAACATTAGAGCTGTGATAAGGGGTCTGCAAGGATCCTGCCACCATCAAGGTTTGCCTTGGCAGTAAGCTGTGAAAGCAGAGGAGTCCCTGGGTGCTGGATTGCAGCTGCCAGCCCCACAGAGATTCCTTCTGTGGGGCACTGTGTCAGGCAGCCCCAAACCTCACCATAATGCCTGGTGCCCTTTGCAATACGCCATGATTCGAAGCCATCCCACAGCTCACCTGGGAGACTTGTCTAAACCTACCCAAAGGGAAGGAGCAGAGGCCACCAACACCTCCAGCCCCCACACCCCCACCCTGAACAGTGTCCACATTACCCTGGGGCTATCATTCCCCCCTCGCTTCCTTTCTTTCTCATCTCACAGAATCCCAAAATGGCTGAGGTTGGAAGGGACCTCTGAGTCCATCTGGTCCAACCCCCTGCTCAAGCAGGGACACCCAGAGCAGGGTGCTCATCTGCCTGAGAGGTGTTCAGCTGAAGCATCTCCCAGAGCCTACCAGACCACTGAGGAAATTCTCACTGAGGAAATGGCCACAAAAGCAAAATAATCCCAGAGAAAAAGGCAGCAAAAGAGTAACACCACTGGGACCAGGTCAAGAGGAGCAGCAGAAAGCAGGGTGATGTAGAAGGGGCTGGAGAGCACCTCAGGTCTAGTCTTCCATCACCTACAGGGAAATATCTTTCCCAGTATGGTGAGATGCCTGTCTTTATTTGTGTAGTTTCTCACACCTGAGCACAGAAACCACACAGCCTGGAGTGACATCCATCAGTACAAGCTGAAAGGGTTGTGACAGAGATGTCCAACAGAAGGTGAAGCCATGGTCCACCCATCTGGACCAAACCCTGCCCTTGCCAATTAACAGCTGGGGGGCTAAGACTTGCCAGGAGGCAGAGGTGTGTCTCCAATGTGTATAAATAAGAAGCCACCAGGAAACAACCTACATGAAATGACATTTGCTCAACCTAAAGCATTTTCGTACAATACCAGCTTTGCTTCCTGGCCCTTTATACTTCCTGCTAAGTGATAAAGCCAAGATCCCAAGTGCATGCACTCAACAGAGACCCTACAAGCTTTTCCTCAGGGTCTCAGCATCCTGGCCAAATTCCAGTTGGGTAATTAGATCATGATTAGGTAATTGCTTGCATATGCCATTCCTCTTCCCTGGGGAGCCTGGCTCTAAATCATTTGATTCTTTCAGGACTTCTAGTCATTAGCAAAGCTGTTCCCCTTGCCCATGGGAGACTAAATGTTGGTAGAGCTTGGGGAATGGCTCCACTGTGCATGGGCTGCCATGGGTAGGATGGGTATTGCCTATGGTAATCAACGGTTCTCCTGACATTTGGGAGAGGATGCTCATTTTGCAAGCCTGCTCATAAAGCTGAGGTGTGAGCAGTATGATCCCAAATTGGGAAGATGAACCCAATGTCATTGTTACGCTTAGTGGGTGGGGAAGAAACAAATTGGCAGAGCCACTTAGATGTGCTGGGGATCATTTTGTGGTTTACAGATTGAAATTCTTAACGACACTTATTACAAGTTGTTTGCTTCCAGATGCTGTTCGCTTCATGTTCAGAGTTACATGCATTAACATGGAAAATTCTGCCTGGAAAAATGTTGAGTACTGGCAACTGCACAAGTTTAGAAAAAGTCAGCATCTGAAATGCAGGAAATTTTAGGTAGATGCCATAATTTTTTCCTGTGTTTTGATCCTTAATTGCTGGCTGTTTATACTCCATGTGATATTTATGTACACACAAACAAAGCTGCTGATTGCTCGCAAAGATACCCAGTGTTTTCCTTCCATCTCAGGATCTTTCATCCATCATCTGCCTGTTGCCCTACCCAGCAATTCCTCTCTGGCCAGCAGCTCTCATTCAGCTAACTATCACCTCTTGTTCCCAACTGGTGGCACCGATGCTGTCTTCCACATTCACAAGCCACTTGAAAAACAAGCCTTGGCTGACGCATCCACAGGCTGGTTACAGCCTGCAGCATCCACAGCAAGCTTGACTGGCAACAAAAAGTCAGATTTTCTGGCACCAGGGCCCCATGTGCAAAGCAGAAACAACATAGAAGAAAACATCCCTATCTGAATCCACCTTCCTATAAGGCAGCCAAGTTTCTGTAGAAGTCTCCCATGATACTACCAAGCAGCCTAAGTGCTGCTTCTGTGTGCAAGCATCTGCTACAGCAGCATCCAGCAGCAATAAAGCGCATCCTTTCTCTGCAGGATGTGCCTTGGTGTTGAAAGCCCCAGAGCCAAAGCTCAAACCTAATGTGTTTCTCGGGGGTTGCTTGCAATCTGAGGGTTTATCACAAAGCTGCCCAGTTTGGGTGCTATTTAGGGAAAGTTTCTCCCTGTGGCCTCATCAGTTTAGTGCTGACAGGGTGAATTTGCACAGAGCAAAGTCTCTAACTTCAGGCTGCTGTGCAGGTAGCATCAACGCTCCTTAGGTAGTAAGTCTTAGTGCTAATTATATCTGCATGTAGGGATAGAGGAGCCAGGATCTCTACCCTATCTCAGCTTCCTAGAAGAAAGAGCAGAGCTTTCCTGGTGTTTAGGTGTATGTTCGACCATCAGCCTTTCCCAACAGCAGGAAAATGGGGTAGTGATGCACACTGGAGTCTCTGGCCAAAAGCAGAGCAGAGAGCGCAGCTGGGAGCAGGCAGCAATCTCGCAGAAGCAAACCGAGCCAAAGAAACTTTCTCTTTGCACTCAGGGTTTGCTCAAAACTCATCCGTGCACCTTCTTCCTTGCCATCAGTACTGAATGCTCTCAGCCTCATAATTTCTACATTTTTGTATGCTCGTATAGCCACCTAGCTGTTTTGCAGAGGTGGGATGTACCAGTGCCTTGTCCATGAAGCAAAGCAGGAGGCGCTTTTTCTTGACACTGCATTTGTGCAAACCTACACAAGTGCCCCACTTCCCTGTGAAGCTCCTGAGAACATTTTCTATCGCCTTCTTGGTACTCTTGCTGTCCCAATGCACAGTTAGAGGGTGAACAGGTGTTTTGTTCTCCCTGATTTGTCACCACTGGGACATTGACCATGTTTTCCTTCAGTTCTGTGTCCTGTGCCCTCTCTGGTTGTTCCCTTGGTGTCCTTCGCAGCAGGCATCCCCTCAGCTTTCTGTGAGATCCTCTCTGGGTCAGGATTCAGCAGGGCAAATGCAGGTGTCGGCAGCATGGGTGTCTCTGAGCTCTTCCCGGTCTTCTACAAAATCAGTGGAAACACCTCTCAGGAACAGTTGCCTTCACCCTCCAATACATTTTCAAACTAAGTTAGGTGCCCTGAAAGTACCTATTTCTCTCCACTGACTGTAAAGGGAGCCTGGGATCCTTAGCTAAGGGGAAGGAGAACATTGGATGTGATTAATCCAATTCTTTATCTCTGAACAGGAGCACCACTTCACACAGCTCCATGCTGGGGACACACAGATCTGCCTCTGTGCCCCAGACCCAGCTTTCTTTGTCCCAAATTAACCTTTCAGTGTAACACCTCTGATCTTTCTCCTCTCCCTCATAAGCAGGAGTCTCATCATAGCCCCCATCAGAGCCATTCTGCACTGTAGCAAAGGCCTTTTTCCCAACCCAATGCTTGAACAAGGCTGACAGTCCTAAAGAGAAAGCACATGAAGCTGCTGCATTTGTCATCCATCTCTCTCTGCTCTTCACTCTGCTCATCTTTATCTTCACAGTCTCCACCCCCCCTCCACACCCATCTTGCAACTCTCCCCAGACGTGAGCTGCCTGCTTAGCTCAGCCAGCATGCTGAGATCCGCACGGCGCTGGCCAACTTCTTTTCATTTTCCCCTGGTGCCCCTTAGCATTGTCTCTACCTGCTGCCGGGTCTCAGGTTGCTGGATTTGCCTTTTTGCTGTGAGCTTGCACAGCAGCCGCTGGAGCGCAGCCTCTCGGGAACGGGGAGCTGCTGCAGTAACTCAGGCCGCAGTGACTGAAATACACTCTTTGCCTGATTAAATCTGAACGGGGATTAGTAATGGAGGAGGAAAGGGCTGCAACTTTAATTCATGAACGTTATCCTCTTTCCTTCCCTCACCCACTTAGCAGCAGAGTGGATGCCTGGCTGCAGAGCAGCACGCATATTAGAGGTACAAGGATCCCCGTGCTCCCTGAGTGTTTATTCCAGCTGCCGCCTCTTCTCACAGAGACCTCCCCTGCAAACCCCCAGTACTAAAACCTTGCCACAATACACCGGTAGAGGTGAAGTGGTGGCTCCTGAGCCAGCCCTGTTGGGAGAGATGCCAGCTGCTGTAAGTAGCTCAAGCCTATGTGACTTGCAGAAAACGGGCTCCACAATCAGTAAGACTGTAAAGTAGGTATGTTTATTCAGTGCTGGGCAGCACGGGGGGTAGTCCCACCAAAGTCGTGCGCACGCGACGCAGCAACTTGCCTTGGTTATATGCAATAAAGAGTTACATATGCATGAAGTTTCACAATACGCCTATACATACTCATAACCTGTCCCCACTTCATATTAAAATTAATTCAAGAAGTCACTTCCATAAACTCCTCCCATCTGCGCTTGCGCAGTGTATTCTGGTGGTGGTCGTCGGGGGTCGTGGGGATGAAGGTTAATGACTCTTCCTCATCACCGCTAGTTGACCTCTTGTCTTTGCACAGACTCAGTTGCTCCTTGGCTCTTGTCCATCCGCAGGACCAGTTTCTACCAGTTTCTTGAGATAGGCTTGAAGGGATGAAAGACATGGACTCCTGATGGCTCTTGAACAGGAGACCTTTATTGCCATTTTTCACCACTACATATACTTTCCCCGTAGCCCCATATGCTGTCCACGCGCCTGAACCTGTCATACAATGGGTTAGAGACCCTCAGACACGCGCCTCGAGCCAGCCAGCAATTGGCCACTGCCCAAAGCTCATCTTTAACACTGTAGCCAATTTACTTTATCTCGACCTTGCTCAAGTTTTTGTTTCTACCGCTTGTTTCCTCATTATCTCTAATTCAGGGACATTCAGGGACGTGTGAAACAGCACAAAGCCACCTGCGAATTCCTTCCCCACAATTCCCCCTTTTTTATTTTCAACCAACCAAACGCTTTCTATAGATTTTTCTAAGCACCGCAGACACTGCAATAAGCAAGCAACAGAGTGAAAAATCACAAGCAGAATTACGATTGTAAAGTAGCGTGCCTACTAGAATCTACATCAGTCAACAAGCCACTAAGCGCTAGGGATGTTGCTTCGCAGTGATGCTGCGTCTCATTCACACAGCACAATCACACAATCACGCAAAGAGGCCTCTTGCACTTCTCATTCATACCACAAGAAAATATCACTTAAAATAATTTGTCTGCAGCTTCAGGAGGTCCTTGTCTACTCCCGTGGTGAGCGGCTGAGAGTGGAGACCCCTCCGAGGAAAATGCTCGGGGTGCACCTAGGGGAGTCCGTTCCACAGTCGATCCCACAGCCGAGCAGAGCGGCTCCTGGCGCAAGGAAGGATGCTATTATAGTTTTGTATAATTACACCAAAGAGATGCATTGCAATAAGGAGCGAGTGTGGTGTTGACGATTCATGGTTTGGATTTTGCCCATGTAATTGAACCTTACACATGCTGTTGCTGTTACACATCCCAGGATATCTAATTCCTGTGGCTCTAGGGGCGCTTGCGTTAAGTAGACAGTCCAGTCTTTGTTATCTTCCGGGTTTCCCACCAGACATGTCGTAAACGGGTCGTTAGCACTAGCCCAGGACAGGCACATCGCTTCTTGTCCTGTCATGTTGGCGAGGGTGACCCAGATGTTGCGGCGTGGTTGGATGGAGACCCAGGGCTGGCAATAACCGATGACAGCGGCGATTGTGAGGAGGAGGCCAACCATGGCCTTACTCCCCTTGCTGGTACCCATCTTGGTCCGTGACCTGTGGAGACACAAGCATACCCTCGACCCCAAGTTATTAGAGGCTGGGGTCCCTCCCAAAGACCTGTGTTTAAATATTTTACCATTACTAAGGCCTGCTCTGACTGTGGCACCTGTGACAGCGTGGAATTCATATTTTTGTAATGTTTTACTATGGGCGGTACCTCTTTGTGAGGAAAGGGTAATGATAGGTGATTGATTACATAAAGTGCTTTTCCCAACCTGTTCTGTGGTGTTTCCTGGGTGTCTCCCCCTTTTTGTTTATTTAGCAGTGTTTTCAAAGTGCGATATGTGCGCTCTACAATGGCTTGACCCGTGGGGGAATGAGGAATTCCTGTGATGTGTCAAATACACCAAGTTCGAAAAAAGGTTTGAAGGGAGTGACTACCGTAGGCGGGGCCATTGTCGGTTTTTATTTCCTTTGGGATGCCTAGCACTGCGAAAGCAACACGGAAGTGAGCCTGAACATGGCGGCTAGTTTCACCTGCCGCAGTTGTCGCCCAAATAGCATGAGAGAAAGTATCTACCGATACGTGAACATTTTTCAAGCGACCAAATTCTGGAATATGCGTTACGTAGGTCTGCCATAACTGTAGGGACTGTAGACCTCTATGGTTTACCAGTAAAGACGGGGTCGAAACATGTTGTTGACAGTCAGGACATGTTTGGAAATCAATTTGGCATCAGTGATTGACATAGCGAATTATTTCGCCAAGACTTTGGCGGATTGATGGAAAAAGGCATGGGATAACTGTGCTTGCTCCAGCACCTTAGGCACCGGGGCAGTCAGGGTCATATTAGTTAGCTGGTCAGCGCGTGCGTTACCCTCTGCAAAAATACCAGGTAACATGGTGTGGCTCTTCATGTGAATAATACAATACAGGTGCACTCGCTGCTCTACCAAAAATAACAGCTCTTTAAATTTTAGAAACAAGTTTTCCTTTGGGACATGTCTCAAATGTGCCCTCTCAATGCACTGAGCGACAGCTACAGCTTATTGCAAGTCCGATACGATATTCAAAGTTACTGTTTTTTGTTTTTTTCTTTTTTTCCTTTCTCTTTTTTCCTTCTTTTCTTTTTCTTTTTGTTTTTTCTCTTTTTTTTTCTCTTTTTTTGTTTGTTTTTTTTTTGTTTGTTTTTTTTTTGTTTTTTGTTTTCTGGCTGCAAGGAGCCCATGTCCTCTGTTATAAATTACTCTTTAGCCAGAAAGAATTTATAGTAAGTCGATTAGTTTATTGAGTAAGCGATCAGCAAGCAAAACAGCGCTGGGCGGCCGGGGAGTCCATGCTCCTCCAAACAGCACGCCCTCCCCCTTTCGCAGTCCCCTTTTATCATCAGGTTCTTCCGGGGTTACGTATCCCCTTCCTAGTACTGAGGCTGCGTCGATTGTTGCTAGGGGGTCGTCTCTGTCCCTCTGGTGGTCGCGCGAATGAAGGCAGTAGTCTTCCTCTGCTTAGTATGTGGTGTTTCTCCTCCTTATTTGGTCATGTTAGCTTTTCTTAAGATAGGGCAGTGGGTTATCGGGTTGGCAATTGTACTGTTTACACAAAGTTCTCTCAACCGTATATCCGAGACATCAACAGGCAGGATGTCTCAAGGTTTGTACCACCACTTGAGCAGCTCCTTTTGTTCCCTTCTTAATATAGCCATGAAAAACAATGAACAAACATTTCTTATACATCACAATCCCTCCTTTTTCTTTTAGTTAGTTATTTTGTTCATTAATTCCTGGTATGCCTGACTACTGAGCATTAAAGTTTCTGCATCCTCATCCGTAGTTACAGGCTCATATTTAGCACGGATAAGCATCAAATGCACTGTCTCTAAACGGCTTTTTACAATCGTGATTACTTGGTTAAAAATACATGGTCCAAAGGTTAGCCCTAACACTAATAACAACAAAGGTCCTGCTATTGTTGACAGCAAAGTTGTAAGCCAAGGTGAATAATTAAACCAAGATTCGTACCAATTCTGCCTGGCTTCATTCTCTCGTTTCCTCTTTTCCAATCCTTCTCTGAGTTTCATCATTGTATCCCTCACTACTCCAGTGTGGTCTGCATATACTCAGCACTCTTCAGAATGGTACAGAATTCTTGGTACAATTATTACCTGTATACAGAAATCTTTAGACACATTAAAGAGTTTGAGTGATAAGCAAGGAGTAACACCCGTCGATGAACAGACCCATCTAGTGTTATCTGCTGGTATTAATCATTTTTCTTTGTCTAATTGTGTAACATTTTCTGTAATATTGCATAGATGGAACTTCTCACCAGGGACCGTGCCTACGCACCTGCCATTCCCAGTTACTTCCGTTAATGTTATTCCTACATCTCTTCCCCAATTGCATTGTGGGGGATCGGTTTTGTTTGAACGGGTGGTCTCTCCCAGATCCCCAATGGCGTCGTAATATGGGGGCCTTATATCAAGACATAACCAGCAAGGTCTAGGCACGTCTGGATTTGTTTGATTCAACAACTGATAACTAGCATTCATGATTCTCCATATGTTATTCCCGGTCACCCCTTCATTTCTAATCCCGTACTCCGGGTTTACTGATTTATTAGCAACCTCCAGTGGTTTAGGGCTATTAGGAGTTAGCATTCTAAAAGCTTGTGTAGGCTGAATCCTCAAAACACTCCCCGACAGTTCCTGATTTGGTCCCACCCGTTGGGGACTCTTTGTCTCTTCCTTCTTTATATAGATGATGCCTCCCCTATCAGTCCCCCAGCAGTAGTCATCTGCTGAACAACATGGTGATCTTCCCATCTAATCAGGCTCCATTTAAAAGGTTTGTGAGGGTGCGCAGACCCAGGAACAGTGAAAACAATCGTACCCATTACTATGTATCGCAAAAAAAAATGGCTAGGGCCCATTTTCCGAAGTTCTTTACCTGGCCACGTAATTCCCCACCGTTTCACTCTCTGCCTCGCTTGTCAGTTCGGTTGCAGCGAACTACAAGGTGCAGGTTCTTCTCGGCAGCAGTAGTGTTCTTCAGGGGAGTTTCTCGGGTAACCGCGACCTTTCTCCGATCACACAGGGTCCCCTCTCCCCCTTTTTACGATACATAGACAGTTAAACCATACTTATCGAGTTCGTTTCAACGTAAGCTTTAAGTCATCAGGGCCTGTGACCGCTTCCCATTCGCTTTTCTGGATCGGTCCTTTCACGCGACTGGCATGCGTCCACCCCTTCTCAGCCGTCCGGATAGCTGTCTCTGTGATAAGTAAAACAACATAGGGGCCTTCCCACCGTGGTGTTAAAGATGTTTCCTTCCATGTCTTAATTAGAACCCTATCTCTTAAGTATTATATTAAGTATTATTATATATTATTATATATTAATTATTATATTATTAATTATTATATTAAGTATTAAGTATAAGTATTAAGTATTTCCCACAGTCTGGGCAATCTTCCCTCATTCTTATAATTCTTATACTCATTAATGCTGCCCTTTTTGCCTCCTGATCTGCTAGATTATTACCCCTAACCTGAGGGGTGAGGCCTTTTTGATGCCCTTTTATATGTACTATGGCAATTTCTTTGGGCTCTCTGATAGCTTGTAAAACCTGGGTAATCAATTCCTGATGTATTAAACCCTTTCCTTGTGAATTGATGAGCCCCCTTTCTTCCCATATTTTGCCAAATGTATGTACTACCCCATAAGCATATTTTGAATCTATATATATTGTACCGCTTTTATTTTTCAACAATTTTAGGGCCCGCAATATGGCATATAGCTCGCAAGCTTGGGCAGACCAGCTAGGGCTCAAAGGTCCAGATTCCACTATCCCAAATGTTTTCCCGTTTACTAACGCGTATCCTGATTTTCGCTTTCCCTCGACTACTCTCGAGGAACCATCCACATATATCTGTTCACCGATGGGTAATTCCACCTCCTCTAGATCAGGTCTCAATTTCGTTTGCTCTTCTATGTTTCGGAGGCAATCATGTCCTAAGGACTCATTTGGTTCCCCATAAAGAAATTGAGCAGGGTTCTGTAGGGAGGTTGTTTCTAATGTTAATTTTGGAGAGGAAATCAAAATTCCTTCATATTTTAATAATCTGGCATCAGTGATCCATTTCTCTGCCTTCTGTTGCAGTACCCCGCGTATATTGTGTAGAGATATTACTTTGATTTCCCCCCCAAAAGTGATCTTCTGTGCTTCTTCCACTAACAAGGCAGCAGCCACCACTACCTGCAAACAGTTTGGCCAACCCCGGCTAACCGGATCCAATAATTTAGACAAATAGGCCACAGGTTTTTTACTCCCTGCCCATTCTTGGGCCAGCACTCCGTATGCTGTGCCTTCTGCGCTGTTCACAAACTAACAAAAAAAAAAAAACGGCCTCCTTAAATTTGGTAAGCTTAACACATGGGGGCGTGCTAGTTCCTCCTTTAACTTGTTCAGTCGTTCCTCATCTTCCCGAGTCCATTTCAGCAACCTGTCTCTAGTCAGTTTTTCATAGAGAAATTTTACCTTTCCACTATAATCCTCTATCCATTGTCTACAGTATCCGGTCAACCCTAACAGTTGCCATACCTGCCTTTTAGTTCGCGGGGACGCTAAAGCCAATATTCCACTGATTCTGTCTGAACTTCTTAGTCCCCTTACTTAACTGGTGACCCAGGTACTTTACCTCTTGCTCCACAAATTGTAATTTTGGCTCCACAATTTGTAATTTTGCCCCTCCTTTTTCTTTTAAAGGGTACAGATTAACTCGATTCTCCGAGCCAATCCAAAGGCTTGCATATTCGCTCTCCTCTAAACAAAAAGGTTCCTTTGCATTTACATACGTTTAAGGCTTGGCAAACCCAGTCTTCAAACGACCCAAATATGGGCCAATAAAGACAGTCGCCTCGAATTTGCTTACCTCCCCAAACTTCAACACAATAATGAATCATTTTTCTTTATCCTTTCCCCGCCTAGAAGGGGAATCACTCCAATTCTTAATCATTAACCCCAGCGGACTATCTGGGGGAATAGGGGGCAACCTAGCACTAGGCATTACCCCTCCCATGGGACCAGAAGGCTTACTCTTCTTCTGTCCCATCTTCCGGAGCGCCTTCACACACACACACAGCTGCTTCCCCCTGGTCGTGGCCCAGTCCCTCGCGGGATGTGGGAACCTCACTACTGAGGGGTCCGCACTCACTTCGTCCTCAATTGGACGTCTCACACAGACGCACTCCGGGATCACCAACCCCAACCGAACGGATCACCGGCCTATACTTACCCACCCCGTGGGTCTTCGTTCGGCCTTCGTGCACAAAGATTACCTAGGGGTTTTGCCGGCTTTATTTGCTTGCTGCCCGAAATTTAGGGTTCGTCGGTAGAGGGCCTGAACAGGAATAGTCCCGGCGAAGGCCGCCGAAATCGGCGGGGCGCCCCCTTCGATAGGTTTCCTGATCAAATTGCCTTCATCTGAGTCACGGCACCAAATTTGTTATAAATTACTCTTTAGCCAGAAAGAATTTATAGTAAGTCGATTAGTTTATTGAGTAAGCGATCAGCAAGCAAAACAGCGCTGGGCGGCCGGGGAGTCCATGCTCCTCCAAACGGCGCGCCCTCCCCCTTTCGCAGTCCCCTTTTATCATCAGGTTCTTCCGGGGTTACGTAGCCCCTTCCTAGTACTGAGGCTGCGTCGATTGTTGCTAGGGGATCGTCTCTGTCCCTCTGGTGGTCGCGCGAATGAAGGCAGTAGTCTTCCTCTGCTTAGTATGTGGTGTTTCTCCTCCTTATTTGGTCATGTTAGTTTTTCTTAAGATAGGGCAGTGGGTTATTGGGTTGTCAATTGTACTGTTTACACAAAGTTCTCTCAATCTTATGTCCGAGACATCAACAGGCAGAATGTCTCAAGGTTTTTACCGCCGCTTGAGTAACTCCTTTTGTTCCCTTCTTAATATAGCCATGAAAAATAATGAACAAACATTTCTTATACATCATCTTATACATCACTGCATTGATTCGTCGCAAATCATGCAGTAATCTCCATTTCCCGCTCTTCTTCTTGATGACAAACACTGATGAATTCCATGGGCTGTTTGTCGGAACAATATGTCCTTGTTGGAGTTGTTCTTGAACCAACTCCTGCAGACTACTGCTCCGAAAAGAATCAGTTGAGCAATTCTAGTTCCCTTTGGTATTGACAATGGTGAAGATGGTGTCCAAGCCATAGCTTGGATTTGTCCATTATAGTCAGCATGAATTATCCCCGGCAAAACAAACAATCCGGTCAAAGCTGTACTTGATCATCCTAGCAGCAATACACTACAGTCATTCCCAATTGGTCCTTTGATGTTCAATGGAATTTTATGAATGTGAGTACCGCACAAGGTGGCGTCTATTTTTGTGGAGACATCCACTCCAGCACTCCCTCTGGTTCTTGCTGAGAGGGTGTCCACGGTGGTAACCGTGGCAGCGGGGCTGCAGCACGGAACCCTGCTCCACCGTGGTACTCCATGGGCTGCAGGGGGACAGCCTGCTTCACCATGGTCCTCACCACAGGCCGCAGGGGACTTCTGCTCCGGTGCCTGGAGCACTTCTCCCCCTCCTTCTTCACTGACCTTGGCACCTGCAAGGCTGTTCCTCACTCCTCTCACTCTCCCAGCTGCTGTGAAGCGCAGTGTTTTTTTTTCTCTCTCTCTTTTTTTGTTTTTTGTTTTTTTTGTTTTCCTGTCTTAAATATGCTCTCACAGAGGCACAAACAACATCGCTTATTGGTTTGTCTCTGGTCAGCAGCGGGGCCCTTACCTAACATGGGGCAGCTTCTAGCTTCTTCTTACAAAAGCCACCCGTGTGGCCCCCTGCTACCAAAACTTTGCCACATAAACCCGCTACATTCCTCCCCTCCCCTCTGTGAAAAGCATATTTAAGTATAATTACAATATACTCTTACTTTACAATCATCACAATCTTCACAAACTTCACTTACATCAAAAAGAAAAAGAATTCCCCACACCAAAATAAACATAACGTCATCACAACACCGACGAGGTGGACAATTTACACACACCCCACCCCTTGTCCCTTCACCACACTAATATGAAACATATTCCTTACAATTACAACTTTCTTGAATTCTTCACAACTTTTATGTTCATAAAAACATCCAGCCCATGTTTTGCCCGTTACTTTTCTCGACTATCATCCTTATCTCAAATTCCTTGAGCCCCACGTTGGGCGAGTAAAAACCGTAAGAAGTTATCACGGATTTGGGGTAGGAGGTTTGAAGAAAACAATCTTCCGGCAGTATCAGACAATAAATGGCACAGAAACTATAGTAATGCTGAGTCGTACTGGAGCAAACAATTTGTGAATAGCATATGCCAACAGAAATGTGCCTGTACCAGCAGCCCTTTTAGATTGCAACGATTTATGGTTTAGTGGAGGACTTGTTAGTGTTAGGTCAGAGGTTGGAGTAGGTGATCTTGGAGGTCTCTTCCAACCTAGATGATTCTGTGATTCTATGATTCACTGAAACCAAGTCTGAAGAGAACTGCAGTCATATTCACACCACTTGACACAGCCAGGTAGAAGATTCCTAGAGATACTGATGAAATTCCAGCGTGGAATGAAACCCCTACAGCACCACATTCTTTGAAAACTTTTTTCAGCTTCTGGGATTTATTGCGTTTCTCGCTTTCACCGCTGAGATCTGTGGCTGTCTTTTCAAAGGATCCACCCACAGCGCCAGCAGAGGGGCTGGCAGGCTGAGGGGAGGCCGGCCCGGGGGGGGGCAGCAGCGGAGGCGGGCGGCGGGCCCAGGCACAGCAGCAGGCGGAACATGGCAGCGCCCGGTGCGTGCGTGCGGGCACTCAAACCTGAGAAATGCAGCAACCGGCGACGGGTGCCTGGAGCTGACAGCGGGGCGGGAGGGTGGCGATGGCAGCGCTGATGGCCGCCATGGGTTGGGGTATTGTCTCCGCCTCTATTCCCAAGTCTATCAGGTTTGCTTTCTCTGGCGGTACGCAGTCACCGCTTTTTATTTCACCCACCTGCGTAGCCTGAGCGGCCGCTGTCTGTACCCTTTTTTCCGCTTGCCATGATCTCAGTGTCTCAGTTGCTAAGCGCCAGGTCGTCATCACCTCAGCAGCTGTTGTATCTCCACTCGAGGCAGAGTCCCATATAGTTGTCCCAGCATTCTCCCAAGTTTTTTTAATCAAACACCGCTGAAACTGTCGACAGGGCCCCATTCTTTGTAAGAACTTCGGCAATAGTTTCACTTTATGTGGGTCATGTTTCATTCCTCTTTTTACCAGGAGTTGAGTCAGTAACAGCTATCGCCTCCTCCTCGGCTGATAGATTGGCTCCCATAGTTAATGCCACAGCCGCTCACCTGCTTCCTGAGGTGATGTCCCGGGATTAAAGCCACGGTCCCGCCACCAGCTTGAGTCGTTTGGCTGGGGTCCCTCTGGATGCTTCTCTCAGCGCTGCTCTCTTCCCAGTCATGTCGGGGTCACCATCTGAAGGGATGAAAGACACGGACTCCTGATGGCTCTTGAACAGGAGACCTTTATTGCCATTTTTCACCACTACATATACTTTCCCCGTAGCCCCATGAGCTGTCCACGCACCCAAATCTGTCATACAATGGGTTAGAGACCCTCAGACATGCGCCTCGAGCCAGCCAGCAATTGGCCACTGCCCAAAGCTCATCTTTAACACTGCAGCCAATTTACTTTATCTCGACCTTGCTCAAGTTTTTGTTTCTACCGCTTGTTTCCTCATTATCTCTAATTCAGGGACTTGTGAAACAGCGTGAAGCCACCTGCGAATTCCTTCCCCACAATAGGCTCACATTCTTATCAAGGGACTAACCTTGGTAAGGGGCCCAAGGCTTCTTGCTTTAGTTAATTTGCACAATGCACAATAGTTAGCAAAGACATTAAGCAGCATCCACTAGTTTGATACTGTCAGCCCTCTATCTCTATTTGCTAAGATTCTCCTAACTACCTCTCTCATATGGAGCATGTTTAGGTTGCACAGCCTGGGGACAGCTACCCCAAAAGCAGCCAAGTGCCTCACACCCTCATGCAGCCACTGGCACCCAGGAGGAGATTGTCATGGTCTCTGCCTGACCCGTCCCTTGGGCTTTCACACCAGTGAGCTTTGCTGATTAAACCTACCCTGGCTGTGCCAACAACAGTGCCCTTTTGCCTCCACAGCATGGGTATGGTGGCCAAGGGACTCAATGACATAAACTGCATCATCAGGTGATGTTTATCAGTACTAGGTCATTTGGGGGATGTGTGTTTTCCCCTCTGAACTGAAATCAAACCAGCTCTGCTCACAGGGCTTTGCCATGCAGATCTAAGTGTGAAAGGCAGCCCTCTGAGCTAGAAAGTGCTCTGGGGAGCCCCAGATTACTTTCCATGCACTGCTCACTGGCAGCATTGCTGCAGCATCCTCCACTGGTGCCATGCAAAGGCCACAGGCGAGGGGCCTGTCTCCCCCATGGCACTGCTCTCCTTTGCTAGTGCTCCAAAGCTGGTGAGACTCACCTGGGAGCCCCACACAGGCAGCTGGCAGGGATTTTTGTGATGTTTAATCCTCAGTCCTCCTGAGAGCCTGGTGAAGGATTGTTGTGGTTTAACCCGGCCGGCAGCTAAGCACCACACAGCCATTCGCTCACCCTCCCCCCTCCCTCTCTGGGATGGGGGAGAGAATTAGAAAGAAATGAAAACCTGTGGGTTGAGATAAAGACAGTTTAATAAGACAGGAAAGAAAGGAAAATAATAATAATAATAATAATAATAATAATAATAGTAGTACTAATAATAATGTGTACAAACAAGTGATGCACAGTGCAATTGCTCACCACCCGCTGACCGATGCCCAGCCTATCCTCGAGCAGCCGGCCCCCCCCACCCCGCTAGCCACCCCTATATATTGTTTAGCATGACGTCAGATGGTATGGAATACCCCTTTGGCCAGTTTGGGTCAGCTGTCCTGGGTCTGTCCCCTCCCAGCTCCTGCTGCACCCCCAGCCTGCTCGCTGGCAGGACAGAGCGAGAAGCTGAAAAGTCCTTGGCTTAGTGTAAGCACTGCTCTGCAACAATTAAACATCAGTGTGATATCAGCACTCCTCTCATCCTAAATCCCAAACACAGAACCCTACCAGCTACTAGGAGGAAAATTAACTCTGTCCTAGCTGAAACCAGGACAAGGACTGAGTGGGTTCACTGAAATCAAGGTCTGGCGGGAGGCGGGGCAGAGCCATGCACCAGGAGCTGAAGGGGCTCAGCGACAGTGGTTTCTTCTTGGGTATCCCCACACATGTCTGGGTGTGTTTGCACATCTGTGCACTTTGAAGTTGTGATTTTCAGCAAGATCTAAACCCATTAGTGGCAGCAGTTAGTGCATCCCCTCCTTCAAATCTGCTTCTCTGCTCCGTGGGCTCCTTCTGACCTTGTTTGCTCTATAGATGCAGATGTGCTTAAGATGCAGAGAGGATAAGATGAACTGCTCAGTGAGGCTTTTCTCCAAAAACAGTGGAGCAGACCCTACCCCAAAGATTTGGTTTTAAGACAAAGGTACAGTGCCTGAAAAATAGGGTCTGTTTTGATGGGAAGGGTTGGGATTGCCCAGTGCCTGGATTTAGGAAGTCAAAACTCAGATTACTGCAGCAGAATGAGGGGTAAGCATGCTCAGCATGAGATTTACTTTTAAATCCAAAGGAAATGGTGGTTGGTGCAGGCCAGTAACAAGGACTAACACATCAGCAGCATTCTCATGTGTATCTGCTAGAGATGAGCAAACTGAAGAAGGGGAGGGGAGAGCATCAGGATGGCATCAGTCCAGCAACAAGGGCACAGCCAGCAGCTTCGGCTGCTCTGTGGACATCGGTAAATCCCAGGCTGAGCCGAGCACCACCAGGAAGATCCAGTGAATTATTCCACACGGGAATATGGTGAACCCCAAGAGGTGAGACCGGATACCAAAGAACGAGAACCCTCACAACACTGTGACTTTGTGAAAACGCTTCTCTCCATCCCTTTGCTGGAGGTGCACGGCTGGTCAGGGTGGGAAGCACCCCAGCACCCCCGCCGCAGGCTGGCTGTCGCAGCCCCCTGCCTGTCCCTGCTACCCGTGGAGGGCAGGGAAGAGCCCATCGCTCCCCATGGCTGTTCTGCCTCCTTTCCCCCTTTCTGCACTGCTCCTCCTTGCTCTGAAAGGCTCCGAGCTTCTCCTCCACGGCTTCGGGCAGCTCCCTACTAAAAATAGGCTGGGCTGGACTGCCACCTGGTGCCAACGGCAGCATCCTCCAACCCAGCACGGCGTGGGAAGGAATTTCCAGTGACAACAAAGGGCCGGGAGGTACCCCAAGGCCTCAGCTTCCAGCTGGACCCATGGACCTCAGCCCCTGCCCGGCAGCCCCCCCGGGACCCCATTCACACACCACAGGGGAGCATCCCTCCCAGCCACCAGCCGTCACCAAGCCCCATGGATGGGGCTCAGCCAAAATCCAAGTGAGCAGGAATCCCCTGGACCCAGTGGGAGCATTTCTGCATGGCCTCCACCATCGCCACACTACGAAGATGACATCGAGGGGATGTTCGCCGTGTACTATTGCAGCTCGCACCCTCAGCACGGCCCCAAGGTCACCGCACGGTGCTGGGCAGCCCTGGCACGCATCAGCACCAGCACAGCAGGAGAGGCTGGGGCATGAGAGACCTAGAGAAGGACGCCTTCCTGCATCTGACATGGACATGGTGCTGCTCTCCCGCAGATGCCTGCACCAGTTGACCCCTGTCCAGAGCCATCCCTGGTGCTATCCTTAACACAAAGCACCAAATAGGCCAGTCAGTCTCACCTCTGTCCCTGGCAAGGTGTTGGAACAGCTTGTTCTGGATGCCATCTCCAAGCAATTGGAAGAGAAGGTTATGAGGAGTAGTCAGCATGGATTCACCAAGGGGAAGTCGTGCTCGACCAACCTCGTTGCCTTCTCTGATGGCATCACCAGCTGGGTAGATGGGGGGAGAGCAGTGGATGTCATCTACCTTGACTTTAGCAAGGCTTTTGATACTGTCTCCCATGACATCCTGATAGCAAAGCTGAGAAAGTGTGGGATAGAGGAGTGGACAGTAAGGTGGGCTGAGAACTGGCTGACTGGCTGAGCTCAGAGGGTGGTGATCGGCGGCGCAGAGTCCGGCTGCAGCCCTGTGACTAGCGGTGTTCCCCAGGGGTCGGTGCTGGGTCCGGTCTTGTTCAACATCTTCATCGACGACCTTCATGAGGGAATAGTGTCTGCCCTCAGCAAGTACGCCGATGACACAAAGCTGGGAGGAGTGGCTGACACGCCAGAAGGCTGTGCTGCCATTCAGCGAGACCTGGACCGCCTGGAGAGCTGAGCAGGAAGTAACCAAATGAGGTTTAACAAGAGCAAGTGTAGAGTCCTGCACCTGGGAAGGAACAACCGGATGTACCAGTACAGGCTGGGGGATGACCTGCTGGAGAGGAGCTCTGAGGAGAGGGACCTGGGGGTCCTGGTGGACGACAGGTTGACCATGAGCCAGCAGTGTGCCCTCATGGCCAAGAGGGCCAATGGGATCCTGGCGTGCATTAAAAGGAGCGTGGCCAGCAGGTCAAGGGAGGTGATCCTCCCCCTCTACTCTGCCCTGGTCAGGCCTCACCTGGAGTACTGTGTCCAGTTCTGGGCTCCCCGGTACAAAAAAGACAGGGATCTCCTGGAAAGAGTCCAGCGGAGGGCCACAAAGATGATACGGGGCCTGGAGCATCTTCCCTATGAGGAAAGGCTGCGAGACCTGGGTCTGTTCAGCCTGGAGAAAAGAAGACTGAGAGGGGATCTCATCAGTGTTTACAAATACCTTAAGTGTGGGAGACAGAGGGATTTGGCCAACCTCTTCTCAGTGGTTTGTGGGGACAGGACAAGGGGTAATGGCCACAAGATGGAGCACAGGAAGTTTCACACCAACATGTGAAAGAACTTCACGGTGAGAGTGATGGAGCACTGGAACAGGCTGCCCAGGGAGGTTGTGGAGTCTCCCTCTCTGGAGATATTCAAGGTCCATCTGGATGCCTACCTGGGCAGCCTGCTCTGCATAATCACGAATAAATTACTACTTCACTGAGATCCTCGCCTGAGCCTGCTGGAAGGGTATGGATTGGGATTTATTTTCGTGGTTGCCCGGTGGACCATGGGTTAAAAGGATGCTATTTTTATTTCTATGTGGTGTAATGACATTATTGTTTATACCTTGTATGATACCTTGCTTTACGTTGTTGGTATTGCGAATAATAAATAGCACCCAATTTGTGATGACTTCGGGAGAGAAAAGGTGATGTGTCGATAATGATGCTTAAGAAATGGACACCCCAAGAACTGACTGATGAAATCCAATTGTTACTAACAAAGGCTGAAGAAGAGACACGAATTGATGATATTAAAAAGAAGGTGAGGAATTGTAAGGAATGGTCCAGCAATTCGTGTCACTAAGGGATTTGAAGGGTTAACATTGAGGCCCCGGGTTTAGGCGATAAGAGAACAAAGGGATTTTTTAGAGAAAAACTGCTGACTCTGCACGGGACGTGCAGTGGCTTCTGACAGCCGGCCAAGAGACTACCAAATAAGGAGGAAGACCATGAGCCTTCAGCCCGAGCGACCCCCGAGAGACTAACAGAGACTGATAAGCAGGCGCACCTGGGAGGACTTCGGATTCGGGAAACCAATTATAATAACCTTGCCTCTTCTAGAAGTAGTAATGAATATGTATTAGCCTAGGAGCATAAAAATCAGCCGTCTTATGTAAGGGGTGTGCGTCTTGGTGGAGCAGAGACTCCCGGCGCACCCAGCGCTGTTTGCTTGCCTCTATTCGTTTAATAAATTGTAAACTTTGATTGCAGTCCTATTTGGGACTCAGTCCTTTATAACAGAGGCCACCAGATAAAACTACGAGAACCAGGCTCAAAGAAGCGCAGGAGTAAAACAACAGTCAGAAAAATAAAAATAACAGAGGCAAAGCACCGTAAGGAGGAGGCTCGGCCCTCCCTGCCCTCAGGTGCTGCCCGAGGAGACGCCGCGGCGGCGCCCCTTGTCGGCCATGTCGGGATGTCTGCGGGGAGCTCCCGCCCTGCCCTCCCCGCCCCGGCCGCTGCCTCCCTGCCCCGGCCACTGCTTCCCCTCGGCGGGGCTCGACGGTCCGGCTCCTCCTGCGCTCCTCCCCTGTTTCTCTTTCTCCTCTTCGTCCTCCTCCTCGTCGCCTGGCCGACCTGCGGCTGCGGGGCGGCGTGAGGAGAGCCGGGGGCGGCTGGCGGGGCCGCAGCTGAGGCGCGGCTGCAGGGGAGGGCCGCCGCCATGTCGCTGCTGTGCGTGCGAGGTGAGTGGGGTGGAAGTGGGCGGGTGCCCGCGGTAGCGGAGCCGGGCTCCCGGTGGTGCCACCCCGCACACCCCTCGGGGTTTCCTGCCTCAAAGGGAGGGAGAAGAGTGGGATGAAGCTGCGGGGATCCCCGAAGGGATCTCCAAAGGGACAGGCTGAGCCCCCCAGTACCTGCCTCCGAAGTTGGTTTTCACTCTGAGACTCTGCTCCCGAGCGGGAGTGCAGCTGGAAGGTTTCAATTGTGTGGGGGGCTTTTCTTGTTTTATTTTTAATTGACGATTTCCATCTCTCTTGGCATCCCAGTTGCCTCTTAGCTAAGCCTGCATTGGGTTGAGAAGCTGTGAAGGCAGTGCTGAGCCTCACACCCTCAGGTGGAGCCTTCGGCAGGTGGCTGAGCCCTCCCCACCTCCCAGATTGGCCAACGCGAGTCAAAATGCTGCTGCTGAATGAAACTGCGTTGGCAGTGATTTGCGGAAAACAGACTCCACAATCAGTAAGATTGTAAAGTAGGTATGTTTATTCAGCGCTGGGCGGCACGGAGGGTAGTCCCGCCAAAGTCGTGCGCACCTGACGCGGCAACTTGCCTTGGTTATATGCAGTAAAGAGTTACATATGCATGAAGTTTCACAATACGCCTATACATACTCATAACCTGTCCCCGCTTCGTATTAAAATTAGTTCCAAGGAGTCATTTCCATAAACTCCTCCCATCTGCGCTTGCGCAGTGTATTCTGGTGGTGGTCGTCGGGGGTCGTGGGGATGAAGATTGATGACTCTTCCTCATCACCGCTAGTTGACCTCTTGTCTCTGCGCAGACTCAGTTGCTTCTTGGGTCTTGTCCATCCACAGGAGCAGTTTCTACCAGTTTCTTAAGATAGGCTCACACCCTTATTAAGAGACTGACCTTGGTAAAGGGGCCCAAGGCTTCTTGCTTTAATTAATTTGCACAAGCACCATAGTTAGTCCTAGTTTCATGCCGTCAGCACTCTATCTCTACTTGATAAGATTCCCCTAACTCCCTCTCTCAGTCTCCCCTTTTCTAAAAAGTTAGTAAATTCTCTAAAAGTTAGTAAATTATTATATTCTCCTAACTCCCTTTCTCAGTCCCCCCTTTTCTAAAAAGTTAGTAAATTCTTTTACTATTTCTAGGTTCAATATAGTGTTTCTCTATCTAACACTCCTTCAAAGTATCTGTTAGACTCCAGTTTCCATCTGAGTTGGTTCTTTTTCCACTTGCTGTAGGAGTTTCCCGTACTCTTAAAACACCATAAGGTACATCGGATCACTACACAAAGAACCATGAACAAAATCACGACCACGATTACTGTGATAAACAACTGTTTCAGCCAGGTTGGGTTTGGCAACCAGGAAGTCAATTTTTCTACCAAGTCTGTAAATCCCCAGGACGTGTCATCCTGAGCTACTGCATGCAAAATTTTATTCCTTTCCCAAATCTTCTCCAGGTCAGTCTCAATCTGTTTTTGTTTGTTAACATGTACACAGCAAGTTTGGTTTATGACTGTGCACAGTCCTCCCTCCTTGGCTAAAAGCATATCTAATCCCATCCTATTCTGAAGTACTACTTTGTGTAGGGAGGAAATTTCTTCCTGTAATGCCGAAAGAACATCAGCTGTGGTATTTTCAATAATTTCTAATGTGGCTGAGATATTATAGCTTTTTCTATTTCACTTATTCCCAGGGATGGAATCAACCACCTTACAAAACTATGGAATCCCGTGGGTCTCATCATGAGGGGGTTATTCGGAATATACCCCCTCGAGGGCTAAGATAGCCCCTGATACAATGACCCTTCCAATTTAAGGGTAAGCTTTTCCTAGCACGCCCATCTCCACATAGCCAATAGAATCCTTTTTGTAGCTTGCAAATTTGCATGAGAGAATTGAGGCCGTGAGATCCTGAGTTCGTATCCTTTTTATCAGCACATACTGTGACACCTACACCATAATCTCTAATTTTAGTAAGATTCTGCCATACTACAGTTGTCAGGTTCCTGGGCTAAATAACTAAGTGGCATCTCGTGTATACGTTAACACTTTCGTGTGGGAGTAGTTCAAATCTCTCCCCTAGATGTTCACGATCATCCTTGCCAAATGGACATGTTCCATTTCTTAGGTACGCAAAGGTCAATATCTAATTCATACTGGGTATGCCCCATACGGGGAATTCTAGGTTGCCTTTAGGCAGCACTGTGCACACCCAACAGTCAGAAAGGTTGAAACTATCACTAACTGCCTGGGTGAGTTTCACATAGGTATTGTGCACCCACTGTTCAGTTTCCTTGACCAATGATACCATTAAGACTGTGAGAAATGTAACCTTCCAGGTTGCACCTGAGTAACCTTCCATGGGGTCTTGGGTGCATTTTTCACACTGTTGTGATAGATCCAGACATTCTGCTCCTTGATTCTTGTCGCTGTGACCTGGAACAGTCCTTCCCGCTGTGGTTTCAAGGTCTTCTCTGCAAGAGACTTTACATACACATAATCTCCAGGTTGTATATTGTGCACTGGTCCATCTAACCCTCTACCCCGAGTCCCACTCACATGCTGTCCAATTTCATCGAGCTGTTTACCTAAGGCCACCATATAGGAGGTCATAATTTCATCCCCAGCTTGCATGGATATCCCTCTTTGTATTCCATAGGGTCGTCCATATAAGATTTCAAAGGGGCTTAACCCTTCCTTTGCCCTTGGTATACGCAACAGGGCTAAAGGAAGAGACTGAGGCCAGACCAAATTTGCATCTTGTCCCAGTTTCACAATTTGCTGTTTGATTAAGTGGTTCATTTTTCTACTTGGCCACTCGACTGAGGGCGATATGAAGTTGCCAGTCTGTACCCAAATGGCAGCTAATTTCTTGTACCACTCTTGAGATAAAGTGTGGTCCCCTGTCAGAGGATATAGTTGCTGGAACTCCAAAATGTGGTATTATTTCTTGTATCTTAATTACCTCCCGAGCCTTGGCTGTTCTGGTTGGGAATGCTTCTGGCCATCCTGAAAAGGTGTCAGTTAATACCGATAAATACTGATACCCCCCTTTTCTTGGGAGTTCAAAAAAATAATTTGCCACTGTTTGGAGCTTGATTACTTTTATACCTGTCTAACAATGGTATACAAATTAGGCCCTATCCATTTTCTATTTAAAAACTCTTATACTACTTCAGCTCCTCAGCATGCTTTATTATGTTCTACAATTACCGTTCAATTTAATATGATATCACAATTCTCCCATCATTTATTTACATTAAACCTGCAGGTAACATTTCCCATTTACATAATATTATACTTCATTTTCTGAAGCTTTTGTTAATGCCTGATTTTCTGTTCTTGGTACTAGTGCCAAAATTTGACTCTCAGGGGCCCGTTCTGCCACCCCTTTGGCTCCTGCATCAGCCAATCTATTTCCCTCTTCAATATCAGTATCCCCTAGTTGATGTCCTTTAATGTCAACTTTAGTAGGCAGGTATACTGCTTGGAGTAATTTCAGTATCTCTTCTGCATGTTTAATTGAGGAAGATAAAAGTCCTCTCTCTCCTTCCAAATTGCCCTGTGTGCATGCACCACACCAAAGGCATATTTCAAATCTGTCCAAATGTTTGCCAGCTCAAAAGCTCTTATCAAGGCGATGATATCCACCTTTTGGGCTGATGTTTGTTACCGCATATCCTGTGAGGCGAAGTCCATGGCGGACGAAGCTGCTGCCATCTGTATACCAATCCTCTGCATCTTCTAGGGATGTATCCTTTAGGTCTGGTTAGCTGGAGTATACAGTGTCCATGGTCTTGATGCAATCATGAATGGGTAATCTGGAAACTCTGTTACTAAGGAAAGAGGCTGGGTTCACAGTATTAGTGCCGAAAAAAAATTAGTAAACTAATAGTCCATTATACACATTCCTTTTCTTCTTCATATTGCAACAGTGTCCCCTTTTCCCGAAGGGGACTTTCAAGCTTCAAGATCACAGGCTAGTTGTTTCCCGAATATGGTGGGGCTATTCTTGAACCCCTGTGGTAACACTGTCCAAGTAAGCTGAGTTTTCTGTCCCCTATTAGGATTTTCCCATTCAAAGGCAAAGAGTTTCTGGCTTTCAGTTGCCACGGGCAGGCAGAAAAAGGCACCCTTTAAATCTAGTACCATGAACCAAACTTGACTGTTTTTCTCAGTTTGTAATTCCAATCATTTTTCCCAATTTAAATTTCAAGCATTGCAAAAAAAACGCCTTTTCCTGTTGGTCAGTTGCTCCTATTACATTTACAGACTAATTAACACAGAGAAAGAAGCTCCCGTAACCAACAAAAACTCAAGCCTCTGTCTTTGTTTCCTAGCTTTATTTCAACTGGTGGACCTGCTAGGGTAGATGCCCCAGGTCCCCGTCATTCCTGACTGTTGTAAGTTTGTCCTGCAGCCTAAGACAATTTCTTTCTGATATCAGGGGCCGATTGCCCTAGAAAGAGGCTAGCCAATTGCCTCTGTTTGTTTTCTGAAGCCGGGTCCAAATTTTTGTCTGTTTATTTTAGTTTTTTTTCTCTTCGTTGCATTTCAAAGTTGGTCCAAAAATTCAAAAATTCCATAGGAGTTTCTTTTGGACCTTGTTGGGACAGATTCTCAATTCCCAGTTTAACCAGATTTTGGTATTTCCGGGGTGATTAGGGTCTCAGTGGGGGGGGTCGGTCAGGGGAATGCAATCGTTGACAGTTCCCTGAGCGGTCCCATTGGCAACCTGAGCTCACACCTGAACTCAGGTTGTTTCAAGAGTTAGCTGCTTTTCTGCTTCCATGACAACTCTCTCGGACCCATCACGGTCCCTCTGCCCCAGAGGGCTCACACCCGTCATTTAGAGATCTCAGCCTCGGGTTGAGGCGGAACTATTAGCATTCCTACATCCTCTTTCCCTGCTCATTCAGCATCAAACAGCTCTGTTAAATACTACATGCCACACAACCTTTAACACCTTCAACAACCCTTTTAACACTTCCTTTATCTTTCTCCAGCCTGTACTTTTCTAATGCCAACACCAAAGGCTCAGTCAGGGGCCAACTTAATTCCATACCCTTTTCCCTCCAAGATGCTGAAACAAAGTATCAGTATACAACATTTCATCCTATTTTCCTTCTCTCCTCAAAAACAACATTAATTGCAAGACACTGTTATAGTCGATTGATCCATAAAGTGGCCATTTAGTTTATATAGTGGCCACCACTGACTGCAATACTTAGTGGAAGTCCTCTTGCTTTCTGTGCCCCCATTTCTAACAATACCCTTCCAATGTGCCAATATGCACCCAAGGAAGCTTTCTTTTGGACGTCTTTGTTTTGGATATTACCCATTTCCTTGATTTCCCATTCCCTTTTATTTATTTATATTAGTTACTGTCCCTTGTTTCAATTTCCACGCAAACCTTTTTATTGCAGGTTTTTACTATCTTTTCCTAATCTTCTTCCCAAACGTCCCAATTCTCTGGGATTAAACTCTTCTTTCCACATACAAACTTTACTATTTCAGATTATTAATGAGCCCCGTTCCAATCATAAATCCGCAGGACTTCAGAAAAACACCTGAAGCACTTGGCCTTCCGTCTTCTAGACAAACAATAAAACCTTTTCCACAAAATTTACATTTCGATAAGACCGAATTTCAAGCCAAATGCTAATTTTTCTCATGCACTTTGTTAGTAAGCCCACACAAAACAGGGAATCGCTCCTGTGTATCCATCAAGATGGGGGTTTAAAAGGTATTGAGGCCTAAATAAATTCGCTCTCCCCCTTCTTACCAAATTCCCAGGGCTCAGGCCCGAACCACCAAAGAAGTGACTCTCCGTTCTACGGCTTTGATAATCAGTCAGCCCCCCTCCCCCCGTACTTGGGAAACTGACCAAACACCACCGCAAATATACCCAAACTTCTAAACTGTTACTTAGATAATGCTCCCACCTTCCTCCTTGACACAGTCAAAACATTTAAGAACGAAATTGGATTGCAAGATGCACCGCCGGGCCCGTATATTGGGCACCACCAATCAACACTTGGATAAAACAGCACTTCTTTTCGGTCTGTCATGCACTTAGTTCGTCTCCGGCCGCTCTCCTCGCGGAGAATACGGAACCGCGGATCCGAACTCCACACTCGCTTCGCAGCAATGCTGCGTCTCACTCACACAGCACAATCACTCAATCACACAGAGAGGCCCCTTGCACTTCTCGCTCATACCACAAGAATATATCACTTAAAACAATAACCAAACTTGTTTGTATCATCTCCGGCCATGTTCCTTGTGGAGTAATTCACTTCACAACAATACTTTGTCTCAAACACATACACAAATGCTTTCAACATGAGATACCCAGACATCCACAAATAAGACATACAATTATCAACACTCCAATTATTATCCCTACAGCAGCTGCAAATATTACCCAGATAACCTTGTCACAATTGTGGGAGGCCCGCTTACCCTTCTCCTGCGTCTTATACAGTCATTAGCAGGTCCGTCCTGGCTCCCAAAACTGGGATGCAGCGGTAACCTCGGATTTGCTCGATCTACTCCCAGGATCGCTAGCGGCTGCTCTATCAGTCAGCAAATCCCCCTTGATTCTATCGGTCAGCAAATCCCCCTTGACCACTCCATCGGTCACCAAATCTCCCGTGACCGCTCTATCGGTCAGCCTGCAGGGTACCCTCCTCCCATATGGGGACTATGCTGCACGCCAGACGTCTCTGCGCGATTTACCAGCTGCCCCAGCCACGCGTACGACTTACAGGCCCTTCCTGTACTATAAAACATACCGTTTGTCCGCAGCTTCAGGAGGTCCTTGTCTGCTCCCGCGGTGAGCGGCTGAGAGTGGAGGCTCCTCCGAGGAAAATACTCGGGGTGCACCTAGGGGCATCCGCTCCGCAGTCGATCCTGCAGCCGAGCAGAGCGTCTCCTGGCTGGCTCGCCAAACTGACTTGCGGAAAACAGACTCCACAATCAGTAAGATTGTAAAGTAGGTATGTTTATTCAGCGCTGGGTGGCACGGGGGGTAGTCCCGCCAAAGTCGTGCGCACCTGACGCGGCAACTTGCCTTGGTTATATGCAGTAAAGAGTTACATATGCATGAAGTTTCACAATACGCCTATACATACTCATAACCTGTCCCCGCTTCGTATTAAAATTAGTTCCAAGGAGTCATTTCCATAAACTCCTCCCATCTGCGCTTGCGCAGTGTATTCTGGTGGTGGTCGTCGGGGGTCGTGGGGATGAAGATTGATGACTCTTCCTCATCACCGCTAGTTGACCTCTTGTCTCTGCGCAGACTCAGTTGCTTCTTGGGTCTTGTCCATCCACAGGAGCAGTTTCTACCAGTTTCTTAAGATAGGCTCACACTCTTATTAAGAGACTGACCTTGGTAAAGGGGCCCAAGGCTTCTTGCTTTAATTAATTTGCACAAGCACCATAGTTAGTCCTAGTTTCATGCCGTCAGCACTCTATCTCTACTTGATAAGATTCCCCTAACTCCCTCTCTCAGTCTCCCCTTTTCTAAAAAGTTAGTAAATTCTCTAAAAGTTAGTAAATTATTATATTCTCCTAACTCCCTTTCTCAGCAGAGAGCAGGCTGCTGTCACTAGCTTTAACATTGTTATTCTCAGTGTGTGTGTTTCTAACCTGCAGCATTATTTCAGGTACATTACTAATTATCTTTTCCTCCTGCTATCGAGCCTCGTTCCTTTGCTGAACAGGTTACTGAAAAGTAGTGCTTTCTCATGCAGGATGGATTACAGTGCTAGTCTCTTGTTCTATATCTCCAGTTTTCAATTTCTTGCTCTCTTGTGCCAAAAAAAAAATAAATAATAAATCCCTGAAGGAAACCATCTGCCAGGAGTCGTGCTTCTGGGACATGTCTCCTGTCAGCGTTCTGCACTGAACACTGGTCGTAGGATGTCCCCACAGCCATGCCTTTCACCTTAGAAGTATTGTTTTAATGTTTTCAGCTCCTTTGCCAGATATGATAAAAAACTGACACTGGTGTGCTGCTGCCACTTCAGATTTTCTTTTGCTCGTATCCCTTGGTCTGATAAAAGCTCTTTGCTCAGCTGTTCATCACTTTTTTGAATCAAAATCAACGTTTTGATGATAGTGTTAATAAAAAGATGCCAGCAAAGTAATACCAAAGTATATCGAGTGCCCGATATTTTGGGGAGGGCACTATTCTTGTATGAGAGGGCTTTTTAAATTAAGTTTCAACTATTTCATTAAAATATAATAATTCTGTTTTAGGAGCTAGGAGAGGTGTGTAAGTGTGAAGTTTATCTTAAAAATGTTCTGTGTAATCTCTAAAGCACACTGAGCATCTCTGGTGGACTTATTCATTTGGAACATTTTGCCAAAATGTCTTAACTGAAGCTGATTCTTATTAGCTCGGGGATGCTTACGTGTTACAGTGTGTTTGTTTGTTTGTTTTTCCCATTCTTTTTAGTGATTGATCTTCAAAATGCTCTCAGGCTGTCCTATGAAAAAAAATTTGTTTCTGATGCCACTTGGAGCTGTGTTAAAGGTGTATTTATACCCCATCTACGAAGAGTAGTGGAAGACCATGAACTGGATGCTGCAGTTACTGAAACAGTCTTGCTTTGCCAGGGTGTTCCTTCTTGATCCATAGAGCCTTTGGGACAAAAGCATTTCAGTGGTCCAGAACGATACGCTTTTGTGTTGGGCTTATTTTTGTTTGGGTGCAAAGATCTAAAGAAGAAACCTGAAGTGGTTGGTGACTGTGTGGCAGAGAACTACTGTGAAAAATATCTTTCATATCCACCTGCTGTGCTAAGATGGTAGATAATACTGGCAGTGATTTAAATGATACAGAGCAACTTTACTATAAGAATGCAGAATATAGTCAATTCACTAAATGTGTTTTTTAAAATGGTCATGACTGAAAAAATGAGCTCATGAGAACTCACAAGTGTGAACCATTAAACATAAAATGGTGTTATACTGGTGTAGAGCATTCTGAAAAACAAAATAGGTACCAGAAGGTGAGATAACACAATTACTTTTGGGGCAAGC
Source organism: Anser cygnoides (assembly GCF_040182565.1). Taxonomy (NCBI): domain Eukaryota; kingdom Metazoa; phylum Chordata; class Aves; order Anseriformes; family Anatidae; genus Anser; species Anser cygnoides. The sequence goes on from NC_089908.1 coordinate 2,780,330, forward strand.
AGGAGTAAGCTCTGTTGGCTTATTTATTTATTTATAAAAAGCTGTTTTTTTTTTTTTTCGTTAAAAATGACATACATGTAAGTTTGCACAGTAACTTGGGGTTAGATGCTGTAGACCTGGGATTAAAAAAGAAAGACAACCAAAAACCCGTGAAAGAAAAGTAGGCAATTAGGACACTGTTAATTGCCTCTGAATTACAGTTTTGTCCTGGTTCCAGCTAGGATAGAGTTAATTTTCCTCCTAGTAGCTGGTAGGGTGCTATGTTTTGGATTAGGATGAGAAGAGCGCTGATAACATGCTGATGTTTTAATTGCTGCAGAGCAGTGCTTACACCAAGCCAAGGACTTTTCGGCTTCTCGCTCTGTCCTGCCAGCAGGCAGGCTGGGGGTGCAGCAGGAGCTGGGAGGGGACAGACCCAGGACAGCTGACCCAAACTGGCCAAAGGGGTATTCCATACCATCTGACGTCATGCTAAACAATATATAGGGGTGGCTGGCCGGGGTGGGGGGCCGGCTGCTCGGGGATAGGCTAGGCGTCGGTCAGCGGGTGGTGAGCAATTGCATTTGTACATCATTTGTTTGTACACATTATTATTATTATTTTCGTTTCTTTTCTGTCCTAATAAACTGTCTTTATCTCAACTCACAGGCTTCACTTTCCCGTTTCTCTCCCCCATCCCAGAGAGGGAGGGGGGAGGGTGAGCGAACGTCTGTGTGGTGTTTAGCTGCAGGCCAGGTTAAACCACAACAAGTTTAACAGATAAAATCTAAATGTGGAAAAAAAACCGAAGTGGCCGTGTAATATGAGGCCTAGCAGCTAGAAAACATTGTAATTCACAGATTTTTTTCCACTTGAATTATGTGCATTAATGATATTTTAATGAATGGATAATCTAAAACAGTGCACACAAAACAGATCAGAGAACTGCCTTAGTTCTCGAAAGAACAGCTGACATTTGTGGCTTGATCTCATTTTTTAGTGGTACAGTTCCTGCTTTGGCAGGGGGGTTGGACCCGATGATCTTTTGAGGTACCTTCCAACCCCTACAATTCCGTGATTCTGTGATTTCTTTTTCTTCTCAGAGATCAAATCTAGTATTTTTTTTTCAGAAGGTTTGTGCTATGTCTCTTGTAGAAGTGTGGGAATAAAAACGTTGTTTTTGCACAGAGTTACATTGTTTAAAGGTAAGGAATGGGGTATTGAGATATGCTTGCAGTGATAAGAAAGCTTAGCAGGCGACCTTGTAAAATGCATACAACCAGACTCCTTAGAGCAATTAGGCGGAAATCACTGTGTAAGAAACATTACCAGTTCAAACTGTAAAAAAGTCAAAAGAAATTTACTTACAACAGGCCGACAACTGAAAGCCATGTATTGTCTGTGAAGCATCGGATAGATTGCGAACCTGGATTACCCACTCAATGGGAAAACAGGGGAGGGTCCCGGTCGTCGAGAAACAAAATATTATATAAACTGTGTTATGGAACTAGTAGGTGTGCTCCTGCTCGAGGGATGCCTGCCATTGCAATCGCAAATAAAAATGCTACTTCACTGAGATCCTCGCCTGAGCCTAAGTCATTGGCTACGGAGTGTTTCTCACAATTTGGGGGCTCGTCCGGGATCCAGTCACCTACCGGGGAGCCCCACCGCCGCAGCAGCAGGAAGGCATGCCCCGCTGATTTCAGCGGTCCTGTGCATCGGCGGTGGCGGTTCTGCGGAGAGCTGACAGAGGGCCCGAGACTGATTAAAGAGGCAGGATCCGTGAAGTAGTGGGGAAGGGAAGAAGGTAGGCACTCCGGGTTTAAGAATTGATCCGGTAACTCTGTGCACAGACCAAGGTAAGAAATATTAAGTATTGCCTTGGGGGTCGGGTGAGACTCTGTGTGACGTGTGATTGAGACGTACTTTTGTACGAAGTGAGTGTGGAGTCCTGATCCGCGGTTCCCTAGCTCCGCGAGGGGCGCAGCCGGAGACAGACGAAGCGTGAGATAAGGGAGAGAAAGGAAGAGTCTCGGGAAATTTGGTGTACGGTAGTCCTTGCACGGTGAAGTGCTTGGGAGTACACCCCCATTTTCCAGAATCGGAATGTTAGTGTGTGGTACCCTGCAGGAGGGAAATTTCTGTAGCAGCACACTGACAAGGGCTAGGAGAAATGGGAAAATATGTGTTCCAGGGGACAGGGAGATATCCCTGGGGGAGTGCCTTCTGACAGTTCTTCCTGAAGAATTATGAGAAATTGGAAAAATAATCTCAAAATTAGAGGAGATGATAAAAGAAGAAAATGGTTAAATATTGTGTATCAATCTGGACAAAAGAACCAATTAAGGAAACAGCAGTATTTTGGCCAAAATACGGGTCTGATGAAAATTCAAGCTTTAAATTTATGTGTAAACAATAAGATTCCTTTTTCAGAGAAGGAGCCAAGTTATGCTCCCTATAATCCTAATATTGCACCGGTGGCAGCAGCAGTCGCTCCAGGAAAGGAGACAGGGACTGCAATTAACACTGTCCCTAGAGAAGAGCGTACTCTAGGCTCTGGTAAGAATTAGAACAAGGTAGAAGAGAGATTGAGAATTTTTCCTTCCCTGATACTAACAGTACTAACACTAACT